>NC_069390.1:16457500-16575000 GCF_027475565.1 Acinonyx jubatus | reverse complement strand
CAGAGTACACATTGAGAACTACAGTCCAGTTAGTTAAGAGTAGATCGTAGGTCTGTAAAAAATGGTAACAAATCTGTGTTCTTTCCCCGCTGCCTAGAGAATGAGGGGGATGCAGATCTCTACAGCCAGAGCCCCAGAGGAAGAAGATATACATAGGGACAGTCCACCACTGAAGAACAGAACTCGCAAGGTGAAGAAGTAGGGAAGGAGAGGAATGAAGAGAGAGAGACAGGGAGAAGAGAGGAAGAGAGGGGAGTAAAGGGGAGAGAAGGGGGAGAGAGGAGCTGCCTCTCTTTCCAACACCCCCTCCAAACTAACAATCTGCCTAGGTAATAGTTGCTTAACACTTAAATGCAGTTTTACCACATAACCACAAAGAAAAAGCTTCCAATAAAGCGGACCTTATTACGTATTTGAGGCTTTGCCTTGAAAAGCACAATGCTGTTCCACAGAGAAAGGAGAGCTAAATTGCTTTCTCTCCTAGAGCTTCTCCCATCCAAGTCAAATGACAGTGTCCTCATCCATCACTTCTGCCAATAAAATGACCAGAGAGAAAAGCAAACCAGCACTGGGAAGATTCAAGCAACCAGGGCCTCTAGGACCTGTAGGGATTACGCAACAAGGATCCTCTTCGGTTCTTACTGAACCACTTCTATGCCCCCAACCCCCACCTGTTGGGGGGATGGTCCATGCATCTGCGAAAAAGAATACACAGCACCTTAATTCCGGTGTTGAAAGCACTAATCCTTATTCTTGCTTTCCAGTTCAAAATGCCCCAGCACCACTCCCCAGCCCCTACAGCTGCTGACTTTTGCCCTAGGTAAAACAGCACTTATTACTGATATAAAAATGGAAGAACAGTCTGGTGTAGGACTATTTCTGGTGTCATTAGTAATTTTATATTTCTGTTATTATGCTTTCACTTGGTTACAACCAAAGTTATTACGACGTGCAAGTTGCCACTATTTTAGAAAATTAATTGCAGTTTTCTGTGACAATATTATGCCTTATTCCAATTAGAAAATGAAAGCAGAGAGGGCACACAGGCAGTTCAGTGTTTTGAGAATTTAGCAAAACTTGAGCTCAGCAATCTCCAAATGCCTAACTTCAAAAACCAAACAGAAACTAGCAAAGAGCGTTCCCCGGCTCAAGTATAAGGTAGCCAGACACAAATAAGACCCTGAGTCACAGAATAGCATACCCAGCTTGGAGGAACCTGGAATGGGCAGAAGGGAGGGGATGATCAAATATGTGCTCAGTCTTACTTTTCCAGATTTGCCAACCACACTAAAGTCGGGAAGACTGAGCCTAGTCTCAGAAGCAGAGAAGGGAAATATCAAAAAGACCGTGATCCTAGAAACAAAGGTAAAAATTAAAATGGCTCAACATAGGGGCAGAACAGAATCCAGAACGCAGATATTCATGGGAGAGCTCTTGAAGGCAACAACAACTGAGAGAAGACAGGAGAGGAAGCACAGAGAGCCAACAAGCTAAGTAAGGTCTGGCAGGAAGTGGAGCACAAAGGCCACAGTGCCTGTGACAGGATTAGCCAAGGATCCAAGCCCCACGCATAAAACCACATGTAAACCAGAGACTGTGTCTCTCCCCCTTGCTTGAAGGGGCTGCGGGCAGAAACCTAAAATGAAGAAAGGAGTCCATAAGAACAGCGGCTCTCAAACTCAAGTGTGTTATCAGAATTACTTGGAAAGTTTGGTGTACAAATGCAGATACCCCTCCCGCCCCATTCTTATGCAGATATGTAGCCCCCCCCACCCCCACTCCGCCGCTGCTGTGGTCATGTCTGTTTTTGACAAGGACCCCAGGTGTTCTAGGAACACAGGTTGTTCCTAGAACACAGTTTGAGAAGCACTGATCCAGAGGTCTGAAAACTGCTTGGAATAAATGCATCAAGGCAAAGCAGCAATCAGTGATTCATTTTCAGAAGAGTGTTCATATGGGGCTGGGTAAGAGATCATCTCTTGGGGAGAGATGTCACTTATAGTGGGAATTAAAATAAGGTAAGTCAATGCTCTGGAGGATGTTCTCCTGGGAATGTCAATTGACCCAACAAGCTTACCCCTCTGAATATTACATCACGGTGATTTCCAAGAAGGACCACCAAAAAGAAGGGGAATGAATTCTGGGTAGAGAAGCTTGAGGACAGGCCCATCACCCACAAAAGCATTCCTTCAAAGACAGAGCTTGACATTACAGATGGAGACACCCACCCATACTTACCTGTGCAGAGAGGAAGATGCTCTACTGTCCCATTAAACCCTCGCTCCCTGATTTCAGACAAAAAGGCCCTCCTTGACTTAAACGGTGGTACAGCATACCTATCCAAAAAAGCTGGTGTCTTCCCTTCCACCAATGACTGAATTCAGGGATATTTTCTGAGTGCTTTGGTGCCTTTGGATGTTAAGGGGCAACCAAGACCTGGAAAACCAGAAACTTTTCTGTAGTGCAGGGGTTTAAAGGCAGATGTGGTGGACGCAGGGTGAGCAAAACCTTGTTCAGCAGCCTGGATCCTGTCTCTTAGGTGAGAGGAACACTTCCCAAATGGGAGCTTTCTAGTCACTTCAGCTCCCTAAGTGGCAGATGGTGCCTACTGAGAATCAAAAAAGCCTCACCAGGAGGCCTGAGAAATAGCTCTTGTCACGAGGCATGCAGCAGCTGGCTAGCTGCCCTGAGCCCCTTAGCAGGACAGCAACGGATCACCATATCTCCTCAGCAGACTCCTCCAACTGCATTCCCTGAGCTGCCAGCCCCATACGTGACAACATCTTGGCTTCCGCCCTGTAGCTGTTTGCCCTTAGCCAGATGTTTCTAAGCTACTTATGGAAAAGAGGAACCTTGCTAGGATGGTGGACTGGCAGGCTATGCCCAGGAGCTGGGCAGGAGCCCTGGCTTCCGGAAGAGGCTGGAGATGTCCATTAGTGTTGCCGAAATCAGATCCTGTCTCTTAATGATTATAAACAATTATTCCACAATTAGGCAGGAAGGATTTAGAAGAACAGCTGTTGGGACCAGGATTCTAGGTGGTGCAAGGCAGACACCAGGTACTTTTACCATCCGAATCTGAAGAGAACCAAAATAAGAATATTTAAACTAAACCTTAATGTCCATCCTCAAATGTCTAGGTAAGAAAACAGGCCTGTGAACTTCCCAGAATGTGTTCTCCCAATCACCTAATATCAGATATTTCCAAAGTCATCTGGAATTCAAGAATTGGGACTTCCCTGGCAGTATGATTTCAAGGGCACAGACTGCCTGTTTCATGTTCCACCCCTTTCAGAGGCTTGGTGGAATATGCTGTCACCTATCACTGGTTCTGCTCGATACCACCTAGAAATGCTAAGAACGCTTGCCTTGAGATCCTCTTTCATTCATTCAGCTTCTCCTAGATGTCAAGTTCCTTATTTGTACTTGAACTTCATAAAGGCGAAATGGATATGGTCTTCGCTCACGAAGAGCTCACAGTTCCAAAGAGGAGAATGACATGGGAAGAAGTAAGTGCAGTCTGATGTGATGAGTGTGAATACGCGTGCCAGTAGCCAGGTACAATGGTGGTACAAAGAGGGAGTGATTTGGAAAGGTCCTGGAAAAGGGGAAGAGCTACGGACGTTGGGTTTGAGAGAGAGGACAGTCCAAGTAAAGGCACACTGACAAGAAAGAACCTTCTGAAATTCCGGGTGCTTGGAAGTGGCTCAGCAGAGTTGGATAGAGGGTCCCTGTAGGAGATGGGAGGGAGAAGAGGCTGGCGACAACCATGCTAGGCCACCCACTTTCCGTCACTTTCTACACAGTGGATCCTATCTCTCTCTCTCTCTCTTTTTTTTTTTCCTTTAAAAAAACAAATGCTTCCACTCCAGGCATCAAACATCTACATGCACAGCACTAAATGAAGGGCCCTGGGGGATATGCCCCTAAGGAGCTTACACGGAACCTAACTGGGCAGATTAAACATACACACCACTCAGCTAAAGAAAACACAAAACAACACATAAACAAGTGCATAAAACTATAAATGGCACAGCACAAAGTGCTAAGGGAATTCATAGGTTCTTAGCTTGAGACAGAGCTTAAATACCATCTAATTAGAGAACCATTCAAATGCTCAATTCCCCTCAGCAAAAGCAAATCAGCCCCCATGGGAACTCAGTCAGAAACTAGTATGCTTGAGTTCAGAAGGCCACTAACCCCATGATGCCCAGAAGGCTTTTACGGCAGTATAAGAGAGGTCCACCTCAGACAAGACAGGGCCCCAACAGGACCTTTCTCTGGTAGTGAAATGGACGAGATGATTAAGAGCACAGCGGCTACTGAAAGGCCTCATCCTCCAACATGATTACAACCCACGGAAAAGAACATTTCATAGTATACCATTTATCAATTTTTATAGTTTGCTTCTTCAAAAAAAATTTTTTTAAGTAAGCATAAATATTTCACTGGGTCCTTTATGTATCTCCAGACTAAAGGTCTCGTGTTGAGGTAAGGAGGTACTCAGTTTGGTCTTCATCCAAAGACACTTTCAGGCCTCTGGGGAGCTCAGCTCAGGAACGAGGGGTGAGAAAGTTCCTGCTTTTTAATAGTCCAGAGCTTCCAAAAGCTGGTCATGGATGGGCCGGACTGCAGTCTTTCCTTACTCTTTACGAACACGCTACCTCTAGTCTAGGCTGGGAGATCACACCGTTGCCCTTCACTACCCTGCCAAGCCTGGAGAGCTGCCCGACAGTGGAGGCATAAGCCGTGGCACTCACCCTCATGGAGGTCTCGCCACCATGGGCCTGTTGCAGTCTGAAGACCTGGGCCACCATGTGCTCTGTGGAGGGATGCAGCAGGATCCTCCTCGAGGCCAAGCCCACCATTACGTATCGGCCCATTGGGGACAGGCTCACCGAAATGGCATTGGGACCTGAGAGCCAACAGAACACAGAGATGTTTCCCAGAGTTCTTGCCATCACAAGGCAATAATGTTCCCTCTCAGTCTTTTCTCTTGATTTTCAGTTTGCATCTTTGGTTACCCAGGGGCTCTCTCATAGGAGTGCAGTGAGGAGTACAATGAGAAGGTGTCTCAAGTGTTGAATACAGTGTTTGACATACAGAAAGTACTTAACAAATGCTCACCACTGTCATCATAGAATCACATTTAAAAAAATTGGTACCATACTGAAAATACTATTTTGAAATCTATTTTCACTTCATACATTAGGACCATTTTTCCACCATTAAATATTCTTCTATAAGAGCATTTTAAAGGCCAGATGGTATTTTACCCTATCAATGCACCTTTATTTATTTAAGCAATTCTTCACCATTTGACATTTTCTCTATAAGTAACACTACTGTGAACATCCTCGTACATAAATCTCTGTATAGTTTTCTAATTATTTCCTTAGAAGTGGGATTCCTGGATTGAAGGGAACATACATTTTAGGGGCTTTTAATACACAAGGCCAAACTGCCTCACGGTGTATAAGCTTCTCCAAGCCATGACCAAAGCTCCTCCTTTATCTGTGGCCATCACAGCAGAAGCATGTTGGTGATGCTGTCATGGCAGGAAGGACTCTTATTCTGAGATTCTTCTGTAATGCTACCAGCCAAGACTCCTGCCAAGCAACCTTCCTCTGGCCTGTGCCCTAAGGAGGCAGGGGCAGGATATGATCAGTACTCCAACCTAAGCTATGCCTCACCTAGGAATGCCCATGCAAAGGCATCGGCATCCCTCTGTCACTAGGTTGGGCTTTCTTTCCCTTACCAAATCGCTTGGTGTAGAGCATTTCACCCAGGTTATGGGGGGCCAAGGAGTACACTGCCAGGATGCCTTCATCAGGAAAGCCCCTCTGGCTGCTAGGGATGAAAGCTGCCAGGAGCTGGCCATCTGCAGAAATGTCACAGCTGGCATCATTGTAGATCTTGCAGTTCTGCACCAGCACATTCACGGAGGCTGCATCAGACAAAGAAAGAAAAGAGGGTAAGAAAGTTTGGAGTTGATGGTGTAAAAAATTCTGGGCCAAGAAATTTGGGGGCTTTTCTAAGGGCCTGAACCCTCTCTAGAAACGCTAAAGGCTGCCTTGTCAATCAAACTAAAATTTCATGGAAGAAGCAACACAAGAGACTGGAAAGATATGTCTCTTTTACCATTTAATAGGAAACGACAGATAGTCAACACAATCACAACCACCTGCTGAGTCTTAGCTCACACTTTGGAAACATCATTTGAGAGATTAGATATGGAAAAAGTTATTAAAAATTGTTTCTGGAGAGCCACTCAGCAGCTGTTATTGTCCAAGAGATCAAAACTAAGATGAATGAAAATGCAAAACAACTGATTCCAAGAGAAAGGTGATACAGGTAAAGCTTCCTTGGGGTGAGGATCCTACTGCACACCTGCTATGCGACATTGGAGAAGGAAGTCATTTCATGAGTTTGTGCCTTACTTTCTCATTTAAGGGAAATGGAACATTTAGAGACTTCAGACTTCTGGACGGGTCCTTGCTAACACCTGTTCCTAACTCCACAAGAGAGGACAAAGAGAAACAAAGCCCAGCTGTGGCTGGATGGCTAGAACTCTTCATTTCTCACTATGCCGTAGGCTTTACCAATGCCATAAGCAAACAGCCAGGGGCAGCCTCAGTCTGTACTTGGCAGCTACAAAGAATTATGCACAGGGTCAGCCAGGCAGCAGGCTCAGCAGGAGGGAGTAGGGTGGGGGTGGCGGTGGTGGAAGAATGTGGGGAGGATCTGCTCCATGTGACAGGACTGAGATGTTGGCCAGCACTGGTCCTGTGCCTGCACGTTTTGTTTGGGTTTTCATTTGAATCTCTGAAGCCCACTGTGTAATTCCCTGCCAAGAGGAAGCAGCTTACCCTTGATGTGAGCTTGGGAGCAGAATGCCCACACCAAGGGCACAAGCAGAACGGCACAACACATCCAAAGGGACCAAGTTCCTCTGGGCTTTGTCTCACTTAGATCTACTTCAAGTGCACATGAAAACACACTTTTCAGTCCTTCTCTTATTTGAAGGAGACTACTTGAATGTCCACTGTCAAAAGCATTATGGTTAAAAAAAAAAAAAAAAAAATCAAGCTCAGCTGCACTCACCAGATTCCAGGTGATCTATTCTAGGAAGTCAAAAGGCCTGCCCTGGAAGGAAGGTCAAGGGCAAGTTCCCCCATGAACTTAAGGAAAACAAAGAATTGCTTTTCAGTGGCCTAAGGTTTAGGGGCTCAGGGACCCACAGTAATTTCTAATACTCTATATTCATCCTCCTTTCCCTGTGTGTTGTTAATGAAGTTACAGAGATGACAAAGTAGATCAAAAAAGACATCAGAACACATTGATTAGGCTATTGTGCCAACTCTTGGGGGCTGACACCTACAGCACCATTACACATAAAACCGAGGAGGGACCACAAGGATGGTTCTGTTTGCTAACTAATAAAATAATGACATCCAAATATTCACTGCTATCACCATTAGGAGGGCTCTGTACTGCTCAACTTCCAACCCACCATCTGCTCTAGCCTGTGTGGCTAGATTTATCTAGTTAGCACTGAGACCGTCTGCTCCTTACTCAGGGTCCCCAGCCTGGTGCCAAAAAATGACAATCTTTTCCTCCTTCCCTAGGCTGACACATGATTCCAATTGGCAATATATAAAAAAGAGAAAAAAACAAAGGAATGGGGGAAGCTTCGGGAGTGAGTCCATCTTGATCTTCTAAACTTGAGGCTGGCACAACCCTCAGAAAGATAAAAAGAAACTGACAATCGAGACTATAACAAACTTTAAAACAGTTTTGCACAATTACCATTTTATCCACATTTAATATCTTAAAAACGCATGATGGCTATTTTATGAAAGTAGGCTTTCTTATCTCCCTGATACATAGATCTCACTCACGTGTGCTCACATACAACTCAGTTGAACATATAGAAATCTATAGTGACCCTCAGAACTCACCACCAACGTAAAATAAAAAGCACTTAACTGCTTACTGTCAGATTAATTCCTAAGGGGAGCCAGGGTGGCAAGGAGAGTACAAGTAAGGTTTTCCTTCTTCTGGAAAGCCTGGCTCTAAAATGCTGAAAAACTGGGCGTATAGACAGAAAAGCATTTTGTCAGCCTCCAGTCCAAGCCACTGTGTTTGTGTTTACCACATTATGATGAATCCAAATCAATGGCCACCTCCCAAATTTTGTTCCTTCCCCACCAACTCCACCCAGTTTCACAAGTGCTCCCAGTCACTGCAGGGAGCTCACAGACAGACATGCAAATGACAAATGAAAAGAGAATGCCGAAAACTCAGGCAGAGCTTCTCCAGGCGTATGTTTAATCGCAGCAACTGTGCAGCTAGTGACCGGGGCTTCACTCCTGTCCTAATGAAGGGGATGTGGCAGGCACCCAGTGATTTGGTAGCTTCACTTCTGCGAGCACTGGGTGGTGTGTTTACAATTTCATTTTTATTTCAAAGTTCCAATTAGTGGCTTACATTTGCTGCCCGTTGTCTATTAATTTCCCACATGGAAATGGAAATGTTCAGTTACAATAGTGAGTGGTCACTGCTTCAATTCACTTGTGTAGCTTCTCCTCATGAGGCTGAAATTTTGATGAGTTAATTTACACAGGGAGAGGTTTCTTGTTTTCTGGGGCCATAGGAAAGTAATGCACTCATGACAAGCACAACTCACCCTTTCTGGACTGAACAATAATGTAAGCAGGTAGAGAAAAAGGTGAAGTGAAATAAAGCCTAAGGCACTGGCAACCCACACACCAGTAGAAATCTTTGTTCTGCTCTCTGCCTCACCTTATCACAGTGCTTCTCCAGTATTAGCATGCATCAGAATCACCTGGAGGGCTTATTAAAACACAGAATGTTCGGGTGAGGCCTGAGAATTTGCATTTCTAACAAGTTCCCAGATGCCTCTGATGCTGCTGGTCTGGGACCACACTTGAAAACTGCTGCCTTACCAAACAGTCCTTGATCCCTGAGCTGTAGCTCCAGCAACCTGCCCTGCACTTAAAGGCAAAAACACACGTGGGGAAGGGTGATGGGAAAGCTCAGAATGGAAATAAAGGTTAGGAAAGAAAGGATTTTTCAAATCAAAGCTGCTTAAGAGCTTCAGGGGGCAGCTCCAGGGGGAGAAAAAATGATGCAGAAGACAGCAGGAAGCCATGTTCCAGACTCCGCAATGTAATCTCCTCCTAATTATAAATGATTTCCAAGTGAAAATGCCCTAGCAGGGAATGGGAGGGGTTAGAAATACTGATGCCTGGAGGAGCAGATGGCTCTGCCTTCCTATCAGCTCCATAAATTATAAACAAACACCTTGTACAAAGATCGATTTGTAGCCTGTTGCTGGCTGGCCAGATGAGGCCATGGGAGCGATTAGCAGTTGCAGTGCTTTTGCAAATGCATTAGATACTGATTTGGAAAACTCAAAGGGGTTTAAATCAGCAGGGAAATTTCCTTTTGGCTCTGAGCCCATCTGGTTGCAGAATAAGACCTCCTCACAGAACTACGTATGACACTGCAAGCCCTCCCTGAAGGCACCAATCGCTACATCTCCTGTGGTATGGTCTGCCTTACACCACTCAGCCACTGGATTTCTGAAGGCCAGTTCTGGCAGGAAAACCTAGTGACCAACGGTCTTTACCCAATAAGAGCTCACTCTTAAAACACAAGAGTGAGGGGCGCCTGGGTGGCTCAGTTGGTTGACCGACCAACTTCGGCTCAGGTCATGATCTCACAGTTTGTGAGTTCGAGCCCCGCATTGGGCTCTGTGCTGACAGATCAGAGCCTGGAGCCTGCTTCAGATTCTGTCTCTCCCCCTCTCTCTACCCCTCCCCTGCTCACGCTCTATGTCTCCGTCTCTTAATAATGAATAAATGTTAAAAACAAACAAGAAAAGAGTGAATCTAATGAGCTACTTTTTCATGAAAGTGTTTTCAAAATTATCTACACGTCTGAGGCCTTTTCACCGGCTTCAGTGGAGGAAATTTACAAACTTTACAAAGAGGAATTCATTAATCTTGCATCCCAACTGAGAGAAACATGTGGCAAGAATCTTTAACTCCATTAAAAAGTTAAATGCAATTCGGGTAAGTCAGATGACCAGCAATATAGTGGCTGCTGAACACATGAGTAAAACTCAAGCCCAGTGGCTGGCAGGCACAGGCTGTGCCAGAGCCAAAGGCTACCCTCGACAGAGAGGTACGTGGTGTTCAGAAATGAATCCTACAGCAAAAGAAATTCCCTACTTACTCTTCTCACAGCTGAATCTATCAAGAGTGAAGATGCAAACTGTAACTAGAGTTCATTCAGACCAACCAGCAAACCACAGGCAACTCAGGTAAAAGTGACTATCATTCTAGAGGGTAATACCATGGGAAGGAACACTGACTATAATTAGACATATACGCCCTAAGCAACCAGAACGCAGTTGTTTTCCAAGGTCAGAAGTCTAAGAAAAATAGGACACTCTTAAAAAGCAGAATTCTAACCCCATGCATGAGCCAAACTAAATGAGCCAATCCAGTTCCACATGAAACTCTCTGATCAACTCAGGTTTTACAAGAGTTGCAATCAAAAGATGCAAGAAACACAGAAGGAGAATTATAGGAAGTTGTAGTTGGAACAAGTTAAGGCTTATACAAAACACATTGGGACAACCAAAAAGGCCATCAAAGCTACGACAGCAACATATCCTATGCCCGTTTTCTGAAGGTTTTGTTTTCCTATCAAGGCAAATGACCTGCAACTGGGTAGAAACAACATGCTTGAGAAGGATGGGAAGCCCATTACAGATAAGGCAATAGGGTGAGAGCAATATCTTACTTACATGAACATTACTCTCCATAGATGGAGAATACATATCCCAGTGTACTAAAGATGGGGGCAGGTGGGACTTTATAGAGTTATGGCCATACTCTCAAAGAATCATGGTGCAATTTCCTAGAAAAAGACATGATAAAAATAGCTAGCACTTTCTGACCATTTATTATATGTCAGGTAATGTTCAGAGTGCCTGACATTATTAACTAATATAATTCTCAGAACAACCCTATGAGGTTTGCACTATTATAATTCTCACTTTATAGACAAGGAAATGAAGGTGGAGAGAGATTAAATAACCAAGGTCATACTGCTAGAAGGTGGCCTGACCAGGGATTTGAACCTGGACAGCGTGTCATAAGAGTTCATGTGCTTATCCCCTTATAGGACAGTTGACAGAGAAAGTTATCAAAGAACTACCTCCCTCTATGCAAGGAAGGGAAGGGAAGGGGAGGGGAGGGGAGGGGAGGGGAGGGAGGGAGGGAGGGAGGGAGGGAGGGAGGGAGGGAGAGAGAGAGAGAGAGAGAGAGAGAGACAGAAAGAAAGAAAGAAAGAAAGAAAGAAAGAAAGAAAGAAAGAAAGAAAAGACAAGACAGACATTAGGCCCAGACCTTTAAAATACAAAAGCGTAAGCAATTCAAATAGTATTTAAACTGCTCCAAAGAAAACCTACCAAATTATATTTATAATACAAGCATGATACTGACACCAAAATCCATAGATATTATAAAAAAGGACAGGGCCATCCCACTTGCAAAAATCAATTAAAAAAGTCTATTAGTAAGCTACATGGAAAGAATTTTACATTAATGAATACTCCACCAACCAGGTGTTTTTTTTTTTTTTCCAAGAAATGTAAAGACAGGTTCAATATTACAGAATCCATTAATATGAAGATTTTATTATTAGATCAAAGGAGAGAAAAAAAAACATATGATCATCTTCATAGATGCTGAAAGGCCATGACTAAATTCAAAATCCATTCTCGATAAAAACTTTCAATAAAATAGGAATAGCTGACTTCCTGAAAATGGTAAACTAGTTCTGGTTCAACCTAAAAGCCAGCAATATGTTTATAGGGAAAAAGCTAGAAGTTTTCCTAATAAAATCAGGAACAATATGAAGCTGCCTGCTATTATTTAACACTGTACTGATAGGAGCCAATGCAAATAGACAAGAGAAAGAAATCACGAATGTAAAACTTGGAATGGAGAAGGTAAAATTATCACTTCTTACAGATAACACACCTAGAAAATCCATGAGATTTACCTGAGTAACAACTATAATTAGTAAACAATTCAGTAAGACAGTAGGATTTAAAAAATAAGCTTATAATAGTAAACTTAAGAATTCTGTAGGATCTATATGAAGGAAACATTCCTAACAACACAAGAGAAACTTGTAGAAATGGAAAATCATACCACATTCTTACTAAAAAGATACCATAAAGATGTTGAATCTCCTTAAGTTAATTTATAAGTTTAATGTGATTGCAATAATTATACTACAGGGTTTTTTTTCAGGGCGGAGGGGGTGTGAAGGGAAGAAGTAAAACAGTTTTAAAGTCCATACAGGAAAACAAAACTGCTTGAGCAGACAGGATAATTTGGATTAAAGAAATAAGAGGGGCGCCTGGGTGGCTCAGTTGGTTAAGCAACCAACTCTTGATCTCAGGTCAGGTCTTGATCTCAGGGTTGTGAATTTAAGCCTTGTGTCTGGCTCTGCACTGGGCATAAAGCCTACGTAAATAACAACAACAACAACCACCACCACAACAAGAGGGGATGGGTCTAGATTCTAAAACACAAAGCCTCAAAACAAACCCATGTGGTACTCTCACATGAATAATCACACAGATCACTAGGATAGAGTGGATAGTCTAGAAATACATCTAAATAAACACAGGAAAGTAAAAATAGGATGAAAGTGACATTCCAAATCAATGGGGACAAATGCATTAGTCTATAAACTCGGGACAAATGAGTAGCCATATGGAGTAAAAGCTGGATCATATTCTGCTTATTTGGAACTAGGTTAAACTTCTAGTGAATCAAAGACTTGAAGGTAAAGGAACTAAAATACAAAAGTACTAACTGATCTTCCTAATGATGACACAAAATCTGGGAACCATAAATGGAAAGTTGGATAATTTTGACTACTTAAAATAAGTTCTATGACAAAAATAACCTTCAGCAAAGTCAAAAGACAAATGACAACCAGGGAGCTCCTATTAGAAGTTAATTTTCTGATTTAGAAAGAGCTCCCGTAGACCCGATAAGGAAAAGATCAGCAACACAATAGAAAAACAAGTAAAGCACATGGACAGGTCAAGAAAAGGCAATACACATAGCTAAGCGTATAAAGAGGCGCACAACCTGGTGTAATATAAGAAATACAAACTTAAAATACCTACATACTATTTTTTACCTATCGGAAATGCAAATATCCAAAAATACAGTTAACACATTCTGCCAGCAAGAGTTTAGGGAACAGGCATTCACATAGGCTGCAGGGCAGAGTAGAAATCGGCATAACCCTACAGAGGGTGACTTAGCAACATCTACCCAAATCACAGATGTATGTACTCTTCCTAACTACAATTCTATTCCTAGGAATTTATCCTATAGATATTCTTGCATGTATGCAAAACAACAAACTACAGCACGGTTTGTATGGCGAAAGACTGAAAACAATTTAAAAGTTCCTCAGAGGAAGACTGTTTGAAAAATGGTTAAAAAATGGAACCAAGAGACTCCATTTGGACAATGGAATACTGGCACTTATTAAAAAAGAAAGAGTTAACTCTTCATATACTGATATGTAAGATGACCAACATACATTATAAAGTACAGAAAGCAAAGTGCAGAAAGAAGAGTATGTATAACATGTTACCATTTGGGTCAAACAGAAGGTGAGAAAACATACATTTGCATTTGCCTGTTTATACACACATAAGGTATCCTTGAAAAGATATACAAGGAACTGCTAATTGTGGCTGCCTATGGGGAGGAGTGGTGGGCACCTGGGAGCAGGGCTGGTAAACTTTCCACTGTAATATTATTTTAGAGTTTAAAAAATTTTGAACGTTGAATACATTTCCACAAAGTAAACAATATAAACAAAATAACTTGAAATGAATTATGGCAAATAAGATCTGGGTCAGAAATCTGGAGCTGAACAAGCAAACCTGGTATTCAATAAAGGAAAAAGTAGATTGCAGCTGATTCCCAGCAGACTTAAACAAAAAGATTATTGAACATGTGGCTTATAAGTACTTAGACATAAATGATTGCTACTGTGGTTTCACTAAGATTAAGACATGAAAAATTAACCTTATTTTCATGGTCTGACAAGGATACCAAGACTGGCAGATTGGGAAATGCCACAGAGAACATCTTGATTATTTTAAGCAACTGACAAACTCTTACAATACCTTGTAGACAAGATTTTTTTTTAAATGTGGGCTTCAGTTGTGATCATCATGCCTGGGTGCTAATTCATGAACCAAAACTGACACAGAGAAAGTCCACAGCAACATAACACAAGGACTGGTATAAAGTCCTGACTGATTCACCATTTTTGCTAGTAATCCAAAGGAAGACAGAGAAAGCATATTTATCAAATTAGTAGATGATGTAAGACTGAGAGAAAAGTACTGAATCAAAGTTCAAAAAGGCACTGAGAGGGAGGAGCCAGGAACTGCAACTGACACTATTAAGATCACATTTAATAGAAACAAATACAAACCTGCTTTCTTTTTTAAACTTTTTTTTTAATGTTTATTTATTCTTCAGACGGAGACAGAGCGTGAATAGGGGAGGGGCAGAGAGAGAGGGAGACACAGAATCTGAAACAGGCTCCAGGCTTCTGAGCTGTCAGCACAGAGCCCGACACGGGGCTCGAACCCATGAACTGTGAGATCGTGACCTGAGCTGAAGTCGGACGCTCAACCAACTGAGCCACCCAGGTGCCCCAAACCTGTTTTGGTTTTTAAAGATTCAAGTGTACAAGTAAGTATAGAACAGTAGTCTTGGTTTCTTAATTAACTATCCAGGAATTTGAAGTGACCGCAAACTGAAGAGTGGCTTCAGAAAAAGCTGCTGAAATCTCATGCTGAATCAACACTATCCAAACCACCATTGTGCTACATACTGGACAGCTCCCATCTGGAGTTTTTAACTGTGTTCTGGCCCCCCAAAATCAAAAGGGAAGATGAGAAAAATTGTCAAGGATTTGGAAACCAGGATCAGTAAAAGGAATCTCAAGGAAGGAAATCTGGCCTGAGAAGAAAGATTTAGGAAAGGAAAATGGAATTTATCTTCAAATAGTTGGAGGACCATCACAAGACGTACGTTAGACTTATTCTATGGAGATTCAGAGGTAGAACCAGGACCAATGGGAGGAAATAACAGGAAGGGAACAATAACAGGAACTTATCAGTGATGGATTAGGCCATCTTGTCAGACAGTGTGACCTGTCATCTGCAGTATTCAAGCACAGGCCGAACTGCTACTTCTCAGAAGTCCTTCATTCGATAAAAAGTGAAGTTCTTTAAAATGCTGTGATAAACCACTGAAACATGGGATTGCGGACTTCCCAGGAAGCTGGGAAAATGGACTATCAGACAGATGTGTTTGTAAGTCACAGACCAACTGTGCCATTCACTGTGTTTCATCCAGTTCTGGATTAGCAAATGAGTTTAACATCACCACAGTCTCTCCTCAAGGGTCACAAGGGCTAGCTCTCAGTTCCTAAACTCCTTGCTCTTTCTTTTCTTCTCAGTTCCACCTAAACATTGAAGCTTATTAGGACAATGAGCTACTAGTTGGTGAACTCCCCAGAGTAGAGACCCCTTCATCTCTGTGTCCATCTTGGCACTGCCCCTGGCCCCACAGCCACCATGGTTCACTGCTTAGGGTGGGCGCTCAAAACATGTCTGCTGACTACCGACTGAGAACTGTAGAAAATGAGAAACTGTAGAAACTGGCAATCAGCTGTTCAACAACATCATGAGAACTCCAGTGCTCCATGGGCTTCTGAGTTCTGACCCACCAATAAGAGACACCCCTTCCACTACTACCAGCTCTACTTTGGCTTACCATTACTGATTTCGGGGAGGTCAAACTTAGTGAAGTCCCACCACTGGAGCCGGTAGGTGGTGTTGGCAATGTTACTGGCCACAGCAGACTGTCCATCACCAATCACTGCCCCTGGTTGGGGGAGAAGACAAAGAGAGCACATTATAGTCTTTATCCATGTTTCCTCTGTAAATATAAAACAACATGTACAGGGATTAGCAGGAGAGGGGGAAGAGGAAGAACCATCTGCTAAATCCCCATCTCAAAGAGAAACCAGACATGCCTCTCAGGAACAATTCTACTGGAAACATAATCCCATTAATCAGCTCCTCCCATGATTATTTAACATTTCCTTGGTGCCAACAATGTGGCAGGTAACATATATGTCCTGTCTGGTAGGCTCTCAGTGTAAAGAGAAAGATAAATTTTCATAAAATTGAGGGGCGGGGGGAGTGAAAAATGGGAGGACAACATTAACACAGAAAGGACCTACAGAAAAGCATTTCATTCCTGGATGTCTTTGTAGTAAGCAGAGCTATTTGGGAGAAAGTGTCTCCTCCTTTGTACATGACCTTCTCCCTAACAAAACATCACAAAAGGAAGCTTCCTCCAGGGAAGAGGCAGCCAGTATACAGCTGATTAGATACATAGAGACGGTAAAGAACAAATGAAGTCATATTTGCTAATTTCTTCCGGACCCCTGGCATGTAATGACAGCAGAAATTTATAAGCCTAGCTTTTCAGTATCAGAATATTTTTATTAGGGCAATATTTTATAAACCCCTCCTCTCCCCACCCCATGAGAACTTCCTTGAATCCGAATTCACTTGAAACATCTCACGGTTTAACTTTCCCTGAGATATACACTTCTGTATGACATTTTTTTCCTTTGGAAACCAATTAAATGAAAAATGGATTTTTTTTTAACAGGGTGACACTTTAATTTGCAGTTGTATTTCATTTACATGAACATGTCATTTCCTCCTCCTCCTTCTGAGGTGCATTTCATACACAACCACCCTTTTGATCAGACAAGCCAAACTCTCTTGGGAGAATAGAACACTGTTGCATGCTAGACAACCTAAATGGTATTCTCTGCTGCAAATCACCTCCCACTTTAAGAAAATGAACTGGTTAGAGCTTACTAGCCTTGGAACAACACACTATTTTATACCTAGATTCTTCAGTTTCACCACCTTCCTCCTCAGCATATCCCTGGCAAAACGGTTTTGTCACCTGTACTTTTGTCTTCCTTTTGGTGAGCTGCATTGATTGGTCTGTCTGCCGTTCCTGGTCTTTTCCTGTTCTTTCCCCAAATGGTCAAGAGGCTGTTCAGAGAAAATGTCCTCCATACAAGCCACAAAAGTACCGTTCTCACTCTTCTCCAGTTGCAGCAAGCCACTACATAAGAAGACTCTTTTCAACACTAGTTTATTGATAGTGTCCTTGTCCCAGTTTCAATTTGTAAAGAAAGGTAAAAATAACAGTTCATTTCCAAGATGATAATATTGCTAGATTACGTATTCGCAACATGGGCAATATTGCCCCCGTGGGGGTGAAAATTGGTTCATGGGGAAATCTTAGTGCAATCACTAGCTTGCCTCCAAAATACTGCAGTGTGTGACAGATATACAGCATATCTGTAATATTAAAATTTCACGGGAGGGGGGATGATTGGAAAAAAATGTCTGCAAGGGCTCCGAAATACTGTTCTAGATAAACCAATACCCCCACAACAAAATTCTCTAAAATCTTACAAAGACATAGATCCAAATGGTCATGATCTCCCGGAAGGCCTGAGAAAGATAGCATTGGCAGTGCTGACAGTGAGCTCACTGACCTCAAACCCCTACTGAGGGCCCTGTGGCATATCACTCAAATAAGGTAAATCTATGTTCCTCATAATTTTAACCTTTATAGAATATCCTATAATAATTACACCTGACTTGGGAACTTTGCTGAACTTCTCTGGGTTTTGAAGGGGGTGATCTACGTATTGGACTTTAAAAAAAATATATATATGTGTGTGTGTGTGTGTGTATATATATATATATATATATATATATATATATATATATATATATTTGAGAGAGAAAGTGCATGCAATCAGGGGAGAGGGGCAGAGAGAGATGGGGGACAGAGGACCCAAAGCAGGCTCTGCACTGACAGCAGAGAACCCAATGGGAGGCTCAAACTCATGAACTGTGAGATCATAACCTGGGCCAAATTCGGACACTTAACCAATTAAGCCACTCAGGTGCCCCTACTGGATTTTCTTAATAGGAACTTTCCTGATTTTGCTAGGCCCCCTTGATAATGAAAATAACTTTTAAGTTCTAAGGTCTACCACTTCCCTGGAAAGAATTACTCAGTTTCACTCTAATCCAGGCTCAACATCACTAAGCTTATGAATTGTTCCCTGGTTTGCTTATCTAGATGGCTGACATTGCCCTCCAACCACTAGTCTCTCTCACACCATTGTAGTTATCATGTCCTCCAAATTTTTTTTTAATGGAGCAAGCAAGCCTAGCTAACAGAGTCTTTCTCTTTTTTTTTTTAATGATTATTTGTTTTGTGTGTGTGAGAAAGTGAGAGAGAGCAGGGAGAGGAGCAGAGGGGAAGACAGAGAATCCCAAGCAGGCTCTGCGCTGCCAGTGCAGAACCTGACTGGGGCTTGATCTCACAACTGTATCATGGCCTGAGGCGAAATCAAGAGTCGGACGCTCAACCGACTGAGCCACCCAGGGGCCTCTGTCCTCCAACTTTTAATACAAAAGGATAAAACACAAAATAATAGAAGGTAAATTGATTTCTCAATAGATGGTGAATGGAATGTTAGTTGCTAATAGCAAGAGAGTAGAAAATAAACTGAAGGATAGAAAATAAACTGAAGAAACAGACTCCGTATTCTAGGAGCTTAAAAATCTCGGGGAGAGGATGGGAGCTACAATTAGGAAAACAGTTAAGGAAAATATCAGATGCAGGGAGTCTGGGTGGCTCAGTTGGTTAAATGTCTGACTTCAGCTCAGGTCATGATCTCGTGGTTTGTGAGTTCAAGCCCCACGTTGGCCTCTGTGCTGATGGCTCAGAGCCTGGAGCCTGCTTCAGATTCTGTGTCTCCCTCTCTTCTCTGCCCCTCCCCAACTTGTGCACACACACTCTCTCTCTCTCTCTCTCTCAAAAATACATAAACATTTAAAAAAGCATTAAAGGGGGCGCCTGGGTGGCTCAGTCGGTTGGGCGTCCAACTTCGGCTCAGGTCATGATCTCGCGGTCCGTGAGTTTGAGCCCCGCGTCGGGCTCTGTGCTGACGGCTCAGAGCCTGGAGCCTGTTTCAGATTCTGTGTCTCCCTCTCTCTCTGACCCTCCCCGTTCATGCTCTGTCTCTGTCTCAAAAATAAATAAACGTTAAAAAAAATTAATAAAAAAAGCATTAAAAAAAATAAATAAACATGAAAGGAAGGAAGGGAGGGAGGGAGGGAGGGAGGGAGAGAGAGAAGGAGGGAGGGAGGGAGGAAGGAAGGAAAAACCAGAGGCTTTAAGAGTGCTGTAGATCTGCAACTGGGAACATAATGATTAAGACTCCAACCCCTGGCTCCAGAAGCTACTGTACAGTCCACGCCTCCAGAAATGTCTTCTGGAGAACAGCTGTGCAATATAATAAACATGTATGGTAGCACTGTGTGGAAGAGACTGGGGAGGTGTTCTCGGCCAATGGTGCCAGAGCGCTTAGGAGAAATGGAGCCTGGCACCAGGGAGTCGATTTTCAGTGCCATGTAAACATAGATTAGGAGGAAAAGATGCCAGCAACAGATTAGCGTATTGTCACCAGGTTCTCTTCTGCAAGAGCTGCAAGCCAGCTGAGCCTGTCTCTCGGAAACATCAGGAAGAAAAAGTATCACCCTATTAAAAAGCCCCAACCATTTAGTAGGCCTCTGGCCACTAAGCTTAAGGTATAGGAAATGTGCCAGAATAAGTTAATGGGCTGAGCTCTGAAGTATTTACATAGGAGGCACTTAGCCTCAGAAGCTAAATCCTGAGAGACTGCGGAGAGATTTCTGAGGCCTCGAGGTTTTCTCAGTAATAACAGGATAGACAAGCTAGACTGAGGGTTTCTCAGCCTCCACTACTGATATTTTGGGCCAGATAATTCTTTGTTTAGGGGGCGTGGTGGGTCTTGGGCTTTGTAAGGTGTTTGGCACTATTGCTGGCTTCTGCCCACTACCCCCTCACCCAGTTGTGACAACCAAAATTGTCTCCAGACATTGCCAAATGTTCCCTGGGACCAAAATCATCCCAAGCTAAATAAATATAGCCTACATTTTTAACTCCAAAATAGGTGCTCTCAGGAAGCACCACTATTAGAATGTCCACTGCTAAAGTCACCAGAACTGTTAGTGATACTGATTTTGGAAAGAAACTAATCAAAGGCATAGCATTATACACATATTCCCTTAGCAAACTTAGTTTCTCACTTCTGTCATGGATGAAAGACTAGCTTGAACTGGGATATTATGGCTTGTAGTTTGTTTGTTTTTTGTATGGTGTCCGAGAATACAGGCTTCAGAATCAGATGGACCGGATTTTGATACTGCCTGCTAGCATCTACTGCAGTATGACTATGTGTCTCTCTGAACCTCAATTGTCTTACCTGTAAAACAGGTATAATGATAATGCTGACGATTTATAGGGTCATTGAGAGAACTTACTGAACCAGTAAATGTAAAGCAATGGCAAGTAGTAAGTGTCTAACAAATGGCTACCATTAAAATTATTTTAGGGGTGCCTGGGTGGCTCAGTCAGTTAAGCGCCTGACTTCAGCTCAGATCATGATCTCGTGGTTAGTGAGTTTGAGCCCCGTATCGGGCTCTGTGCTGACAGCTCAGAGACTACAGCCTGCTTCAGGTTCTGTGTCTCCTTCCCTCTCTGCCCCTGCCCTGCTCATGCTCTGTCTCTCTCTCAAAAATAAACAAACATTTTTTAAAAACTTAAAAAAATAAAATAAAATAATTTTAAACGTTTATTCCACTCTCTATATGCTTTTTCTCTACAGGTATAGTTCTGTAATCAACAAATCAAAGATACAGGTCCTTTTGTAAGAGACTAGTCCAAATTATGTGCCAGGGCCAAGAGACAGAAGCATTTAACTTTAGAATTAAGGTCAAATGCCAAGCCCCTAGACTCTGTAGTAACTTTCTCCTTGAAAAACAGCCTAGGCCAAGACAGTCACATTCTGGGCCACAAAACCCACTGTAACACATTTAAAAGAACAGAAATCATACAAAGTATGCTGTCAGACCACAGGGAATTAAACTAGAAATTAGTAGCAAAAAGATAACTGGAAAATCCCCAAATATTTGGAGATTAAGCAACACACTTTAAATAACACATGGCTCAAAGAAGACATCTCAAGAGAAATTTTAAAATATTTTGAACTAAATGAAGATGAAAATACAACTTATTAAAATTTGTTAGATGCAACAAAAGCAGTGCTTAGAGGGAAATGTACTGCACTGAAATGTATACATTAAAAGAGAAGAAAAATAGGGGCACCTGGGTGGCTCAGTTGGTTGAGTGTCCAACTCTTGGTTTCAGCTTAGCTCATGATCTTGTGGTTAGTGGGTTTGAGCCCATGTTGGGTTCTGCGCTGATGGCACAGAGCCTGCTTGGGAATCACTCTCATTCTCTCTCTCTCTCCCCCCGCCCCCCACTCTCTCTCTCCCCCTCTGTGCCCTTTCCCCTTCTCCCCTGTTTGTGCACTCTCACTCTCAAAAATAAATAAATAGTTTTTAAAAAAGAATCTTCTTTGGGAAGACAAAAGAAGATCTAAAATCAATAATTTAAGCTTCCACCTTAGGAAATAAGAAAAGAAGAGCAAATGAAATCCAGTGTAAGAAAAAAAAAATTAGAGAAGCAATGAAACTAAAAATAAGAAATCAATAGAAAAAAATAAAACCAAAAGCTGGTTCTTTAGAAGGATCAATATAATTGATAAACCTTGAGCCAAGCTAACTAAAGAAGAGAGAAGACACAAATTAGTATCAGAAATAAAAGAGGGGCCATCACTATTGATGCATGGATACTAAAAGGATAATAAAAGACTACTATGAACAACTCAATGCCCACTAATTTGGTAATCTATTAGAAATGGACTAATTGCCTGAAAGACAGAGTCTACCAAAATTTACACAAGAAGAAATAGATAATCTGAATAGGCATATACTTACTAAGTTGAATTAACCATTAATAACCTTCTCAAACAGAAAGCACCAGACCCAAGTGGGTTCACTTGCTAAATTCTATCAAACATTTAAGGAAGAAATTACATCAAATCTACAATTTCTTACAGAAAACTTAAGTGGATCTACTTCCAAATTCACTTTATAAGGCCAGTACTACCCTCAGCACTGAGACCAGACAAAGACAGTGAAGAAAGGAAAACTATAGACTGGTATCTCAGAGGCAAAAATCCTCAACAAAATATTAGCAAGTCAAATCCAATAATATATTTTAAAAATTATATACTATGACCAAGTGGGATTTATCCCAGCTATGCAAGCCTTGCTCAACATTTGAAAATCAATAAATACAATCCGTTATATCAGCAGGACAAAGAAGAAAAATCAAATAATCATACCAATAGATACAGACAGAAAACCTTATGACAAAACCCAACACTTACAATAAAAACTATCAGAAACTTAGGAAGAGAGAACTATCTCAGTTGGATAGAAAATGTCTACAAAAACCCTATAGCTAACATCATACTTAATGATCAGAAACTATGTGATTTCCCCCAAAGATCAGGAACAAGCAAGGATGTCTCCTCTCACTACTCCTCTTCATCACTGTACTGGAAATCCTAGCTAATACAATAAGATAAGAAAGCAAATAAGAGGTATATACCATCGGAGAGGAAGAAACAAAACTGTCTTTGTTTACAGATGACATGATTGTCTATTACAAATGCCAAAGAATAATAAAAGTAACCCCTGGAACTATTAAACAATTATATCAAGGTTGCAGGATACAAGGTTAATACAGAAAGAGTCAATTGCTGGGGCACCTGGGTAGCTCAGTCACTTAAGCATCCAACTTGAGCTCAGGTCATGATCTCACAGCCTGTGGATTCGAGTCCTGCATCAGGCTCTGTGCTAATAGCTCAGAGCCTGAAGCCTGCTTCAAATTCTGTCTTCCTCTCTCTCTGCCCCTTCCCTGCTCACACTCTGCCTCTCCCCCGCACCCCCCTCAAAAATAAATAAATGTTAAAAAAAAAAAAAGTCAATTGCTTTCTTATATACCAGCAGTGAACAAATGAGTAACTGGAATTGGAATTACAAATTAAATACAGGGGTGCCTGGGTGGCTCAGTTGGTCAAGCGTCCAACTTCAGCTCAGGTCATGATCTCACAGTTCTTGGGTTCGAGCCCTGCATCGGGCTCTGTGCTGATAGCTCAGAGCCTGGAGCCTGCTTTGGATTTTGTGTCTCCCTCTCTCTGCCCCTCCCCTGCTCATGCTGTGTCTGTCTGTCTCTCTCTCTCAAAAATAAATAATAAACATTAAAAATATTGAAAAAAAAAGAAATAAAAAATACAATACCATTTACATCAGATGAAAAAAAATTTTAGATATAAATCTAACAAAATATGTACAAGATCTATAGGATGAAAACTACAAAACTGCAATGAAAGCAATCACAAAAGATCTAAAATAAATATTGGAGAGATATTTCGCGTTCATGGATAGGAAGACTTAATTCTGTTAAGATGTCAATTCTTCCCAAATGGATCTATAGATTCAATGCAATCCCAATCAAAATCCCAGAACACTCCTTTATGAATACTGAAAAATTCTAAAGGTTATCTGGAATGGCAGAAGATCGAGAATAGCCAAGAACAAAATTGGAGGACTGATGCTATCTGACTTGAAGACTTACTAAAAAGCTACAGTGATGAACGTGGTTGTGGCTACTGGTGAAAGAACAGACAAACAGATCAATGGAGCGGAATAAAGAGTCCAGAAATAAACCCTAAGTCAACTGATCTTTGACAAAAGCGCAACAGCAATTCAATATAGTCTTTTCAATAAATGATGCTGAAATAACTGGACATCCACATGCAAAAATATGAATCTAGGTATAAATTTTGTACTTTTCACAAAAATTAACTCAAATGGGATCAAAGACCTAGATGTAAAACAGAAAACTGTAACATTCCTAGGAGATAATGTAAGAGAAAATGTGGGTGACCTTGGGTTTGGCAAAGACTTTTCCACCAAAAGTGCAATCCATGAAAAACAAAAATGACAAAGTTGACTTCATTAAAATTAAAAAGTTCTGCTCTGTGAAAGACAGTATTAAGAAAGAATGAAAAGACAAGCCACAGACTGGTAGAAAATCTTTGCAAAACATTTATCCAATAAAGGACTAGTATCCAAATTTACAAAGAACTTTTATTTTTTAATATTTTCTTTAAAAGATTATCGTGCTCACTTCGGCAGCACATATACTAAAATTGGAACAATACAGAGATTAGCGTGGCCCCTGCGCAAGGATGACACGCAAATTCGTGAAGCGTTCCATATTTTGAGAGGCCAGGAGGAAGAAAAAAAAAAAAAGAAAAAGAAAAAAAATAAAAGATTATCTATTGGGGCGCCTGGGTGGCTCACTCAGTTGAGTGATTTCGGTTCAGGTCATGATCTCATGGTTCTTGAGCTCGGGCCCCGCAGTGGGCTGTGTGCCCAGTGAAGAACCTGCTTGGGATCCTCTCTCTCTGCCTCTCCCTTGTTAGCTTGCTCTCTCTCAAAATAAATAAACTTAAAAACAATTAAAAAAAAGTATCACATTCTTAAAAAAAAATAAAAGCTTATCTATTTCTTTTAAGAGAGGAGGAGGGTGAGCAGGGAAGGGGCAGAGAGGGAGAGAGGGAGAGAGAGAGGGAGAGAGAGAAAGAGAGAGAGAGAGAAAGAGAGAGTCCCAAGCAGGCTCTGCCCTGTCAGCACACAGCCCAACTCAGGGCTTTATCCCACAAACTGCGAGATGATGAGCCAAAACCAAGAGTCAGATGCTTAACCGACTGAGCCACCTAGGCACCCACAAAGATCCTTCAAAACTCAACAACAACAAAACAACCTGATTTGAAAACTGGCAAAAAAAATCTGAACAGACACCTTACCAAAGAAGATACAAAGAAATAAGCGTATGAAAAGATGCTCAAACATCATTTCTCCTTAGGGAACTGCAAAATAAAATAACAATGAGAAACTACTACACACTTACCACAATGGCTAAAATGTAAAATACTGATAACACCAAATGATGAAAAGGCTACAAAACAGGAACTCTCATTCCCTGCTGGTGGGGATGCAAAATGGTACAGCTACTTTGGAAGACAGTTTGGCAGTTTCTTTGCAAAACTGAACATACTCTTAGCCATATGATCCAGCAATCATGCTCCTTGGTATTTACTCAAATCAGTTGAAAGCAAATGTCACACAAAAACCTACACACAGATGTTTATAGCAGCTTTATTCATAACTGCCACAACTTGGAAGCAACCACAATGTCCTTTAACAGGAAAATGAATAAACTATGGTACAACCATACAATGGAATACTACTCAACTCTAAAAAGAAATAAACTATCAATCCATGAAAAGACACAGAGCAAATTTAATTAAAAGAAGCAAAAAGCTATATATGTTGTGATTCTAACTATGTTTTATTCTGGAAAAGCCAAAACTATGGACACAGCAAAAAGATCAGTGATTGCCAGCAGTTTAGGGGAGAGAGGGAGGTATAGTTGTAGCACCAAGGAGATTTTGGAGCCAGTGAAACTATTTTTGTATAATACTATGATGGTAGATACATGTCATCATACATTTGCCCAAACTCATAGAACTTAACATTAAAAGTGAAACTTAATGTAAACTATGGGCTTTGGATGATAATGATGTGTCAGCGTTGGTTCATGGTTATATGTAACAAGTGTAGTGCTCTGGTGAAGGATGATGATGGTGAGGGGGGGTCTATGGGAGGCTATGGGGACTCTGTGTACTTTCCATTTGATTTTCCTTTTAAACCTAAGACTGCTCAAAAAAAAAAAAAAAAAAAAGACTATTAATTGGGAAAAAAAAATTGAGCCCAAGACTCTCCCTCATACTCTAGGAGACAGTGGAAACAGCAATTGTCTATGAGGATACTGGCAGTCACGGCAGTTCACTTTCTAGCATATGACCACAGACTTCTTTCCCTGGAGCCTCAGAGCAAGAGTAAATAAGGATGATTATGACAAGAAACAAAATAAGGAAGAAAAGAACTTAAATCCAGTGATCCTGGCCAACCATCAGAGAACAGGAAAACCAAGCTGTCAAGTCTCATTCTCTGAGTCAGGTCTTCAACTTATAGGCTGGAAGCATCGGGAATATGTCTAGGGATAAAATCTTTTGCTATTTTTTATTCTTTTAATGTTTGTTTATTTTTGAGAGAGAGAGAGAGAGACAGAGACAGAGACAGAGACAGAGAGCATGAACAAGGGAAGGGCAGAGAGAGAGGGAGACAGAATCTAAAGGAGGCTTCAGGCTCCGAGGTGTCAGCACAGAACCGAATGGGGCTCGAACTCACAAACTGTGAGATCATGACCTGAGCTGAAGTTGGATGCTTAACGGACTGAGCCACCCAGGCGCCCCTAGGGATAAAATCTTAATAGTCATGACAGTTATGTGGTAGGTGAGCTCTACCAAACCTGATAGCCTGCATGATGTCTCTCCCTGCCTCTGCTTCTCTCAGACTCCTCTGTTCTGTTGCTTGGAAAGGAGAATTAGAAACCTTTTTTCAAAAACAGCTTTTAGCCTCTCTCCAAGATCTGTTCTCAGAGTAGGAAAGTGAAGAGTATGATTCAACAGTACAGTGAAAATACGGAACAATGGGAATCATTAGCAAATGTATCAGAAAAGCTAATTCGAGAGGGTAAAAAAGGGCAAGTTACAAAGAAGGAAACAATTAAATTATATTTCAGTCCTATAAAATTGTTCCATTTGAGGCTGCCTAATTCAGAATGGCCATCTCTGACTGTGATGCTGCTGGAAAGATAGAACAAAAATGGGGCTGGGGGCCAAAGACTCATCAGCCTGGATACACAATTACTATCTTTCTGCTTGGTTGTGGTATAAAGCCAAAACCAGCTTGCTAACTGGTCAGTAGAACAGAGACCAGAAACTCCACAGCAGGTCCAACTGAACAATTTATCAACTTTTCAAAGTTCTTTTTAGAAAACCAGTCACGAAAGACCACATATTGTATGATTCCATTTACACGAAATGTCTAGAATAGACAAAGCTATAGAGACAAAAAGTATATTAGGGGCTGCCTAGGGCGGGAAGAGACAGGGGAAGGAAAGGGGGAAGGGAGAAGTAACTGCTAATGGGTATGGGAAGGTGATAAAAAATGTTCTGAAATATACAGATAGTGGCAATGGAAGCACAACTCTGTGAATATATTAGAAAGGACTGAGCTTTATACTTTAAATAGGTGACCTATACGATATGTGAGTTATATCTCAATAAGACCATTATTAAAAAAATACTACTCAATATTGGAGAGCCTGGGTGGCTCAGTCGGTTAAACATCCGACTTCGGCTCAGGTCATGATCTCGCAGTTCATAGGTTCAAGCCCCACATTGGGCCATGTGCTGACAGCTAGGAGCCTGAAGCCTGCTTTGGATTCTGTGTCTCCCTCTCTCTCTAACGCTCCCCCACTTACTCTCTCTCTTTCTCAAAAATAAATAGTAAACATTAAAAAAATTTTAAACGATAGAAAATACTACTCAATATAAATTTGGTCAATTCCTTTTGGTATCCTTTTGTATTTCTTTAATAATGTCAAGTATTGGTGAGTATCTTTTTATTGATTGGCTCACTGTATTTTTTTTTAGCGTGTATTGCACCTACCCACATCTTACGTGCATTTTTATGTTTGGTTGTTTTAAGTTTTTTTCTTGCAGACTGTCTAAGCTCTTTGTAAATGAATAAACTGGTTTCTGTCTATGAAAAATAATTCTTCTTAGAGAAATACAACACAGGATTATTTGGACATAAACAGCATTCTTCCTCTTTAAGTATATATGGAATGGCATCCTAGGAAGAACACTTACTCTTCTGTCCAGAAAGCTTCATTCAAATGCAGTCTTTAAATCTGCTTTAAGAAGGAAATATAACTAAGCACTCTGTCATACTCACTTTGTCACCTTATCACCATTTAAAAAATCTCATCTAAGACCACAGACAATTATTCTATAGCCTGGGGGCCTGGAAAGAGTCCCCGATGGCAGATAACAAGACTTCCTCCAAGGGTAGAAGTCTCTCCTAGTTCCCATTTACCATGCTCATTTACAGTTTTGACACTGAAGAAAACGACCAAACGATATATAGTTTGTTTAAAAACAACAGCTTTATTGAGATATAATCCACATACCATACAATTCATCTACTTAAAGTATACAACACAAGGGGTGTTTAGTATATTCATACCATTGGGCAACCATTATAAAAACCAATTTTATAAGGACCATCACTACTCTCTAATTTCAGGACATTTTCATCATCCCCTCCACCCCCACCCCTAGCACCTTACCCATTAGCAGTCACTCCCCTCCACTCTGCCCCACTAGCCCTAGGCCTAGCCCTAGGCAACCACTAATCTATTTTCTGTCTCTACAGTTTTGACTTCATAGGCTGGACACTTCATCTAAATAGAATCACACAGGTAGGTGACTGTTTGTGTCTGGCTTCTTTCATTTAGCACCATGTTTATAAAGTTCATCCATGCTGTAGCATATATCAGTCATTTATTCCTTTTTTATGGCTGAAGAATGTTCCACCATATGTTTATATGCAAACTACAGGTTTGCATGAGAATAGAATAGTTTTCATTTATAGAAAACACACTGCATGAAACCCAGCAATCATAAAATTGTCTGAGGGAAACACAATGATTTCCTCTGGAGGGAAAAAGTAGGTTTTTAAGGAGGTTTTTAGGTTTTCAATTCTGAGTATATTACCTATAGCTGAAACCAAGTCTTCAATTTTCCTGAGGCTAAAATAAAAGATAGAAGTATTAGAGAACACTATTTTCTGTAAAAACCCCAAAATAAAACCAAACAGGTATTACGTAGATGTCTATAATTCTGACATAGAAAATGCTCTGAGTAAGGTATGTGGCCTATCAGATAAGGCTGTTTAATAACTGCTCTAACTGGTCACTTAAACTGATCAAGATAAATCATTATACAATATGAATTTGAAGTGTATTTAACATAAATTAGACATTAAACATAAAGGGTAAACATTTTATAGATATAGATATCAATGACTATATGTGCTCTTGGTAGGAACTGGGCCCCTAAATCAACAAAATTTTATTGTCCAATAAACTCTTAAAGACTCTAAAAGCTCCTGCTAAGAACAAGGGTAGTAGCAGTCCACACACACATCATGAACTTCAGGGGCAGATCCAAGAAAGAGAGGGCAATGCCTTATTGTTAAGGTCAAAGGCACTGGATGAGGCCAACAAAACAGTAAATGATAGTTTGAGAGCTCAACACAGAAATCAGCAAGGCCTGGCTGGAGTACAGAACATGTGTAGGGAAGGGAGAAGAAACAGCTATGAACTATTTCACATATCACAGCTTCATCAAAAACTGTTTCAAAACAACACTCAAACCAGAACTATGTGACTACAGCAGAGTAAGTTTACAACATGCCGACAGAGGAAGAGATACTAATCTTATACTCATCAGGGCCAGAGCAGTGGATAGAGCCTTCCTATCCAGCGTCAGTAATACTAAGAATCTGGGATTAATGTTTTTAAAAACTGATGAAAAACACATGACATGAATTTACCGTCTTCACCATTTTTAAGTGGTTCAGTAGTGTTTAGTAGTTTAACCCAGTTCAGCAGTGTTAAATAATATTCACATAGTTGTGAAACGGATCTCCAGAACCTTTTCATCTTGCAAATGTAGAAAGTCTATACCCATCAAATAACTCCCCTTTTACCTTGCCCCAACCCCCAGTAACCCAAATTCTACTTTGTTTCTATGAGTTTGACTACTTTGGAGACCTCATGTGAGTGGAAATAATGGCATTAGTTTTTAACATGCTCTTGAAAGAAGAGTTGCATAACTAGAGGCATGCACCCAAAGTTATTCGCAAAGTGTGAAATCAGGGTCATACTCAAATCTACAGGAAGCAGTTAGTTCTGATGGGAGAAGGTAACCTCTAGAGTGGGTATGGCCATTTCCCTTTAAAAAGCCATTCAGAGGGGTCAAACAGCATAGGGCTCATGCCACTAGACCTAGTGACTTTCAGAAAAGCCCAAAGTGGTGAAGTATCCATAAGGATACTTTGCTTTCTAATTCAGGGATCGTCAATGATTCAATCATGTTGCTGTGAATGTACCGGTGTGAATGTACCAGGGTCACCTGGAATTCAGCAGTGTATTGCACCCTAAAACAATAAGAGTAAACTGCTCTTCACCAGGTCCTCCACTCCTTCCTCCCATTATATTAAAACCCAGGATTAATCTCGACTGTTAGCAGGGTAAATGGTATCTCCCAGCTCTCTGAAGTCAAGCTAAGATGCTCCTGTGTGGGTAGATGAAGAGGCTGAGGCCCATTTTCATCACCATCCCGTAGACCTGCCCTTCTTCAAATATATATCCTAATGAAGCAATTATCTAACACTTACACTAATGATGTAATTGGGACAAGTAATTATGAAAGCAGAACATCCATTTTCAAAGAAATGAATATCGTTACCTTTCTTCCACCCACAAACATTATTTAAGACAAAAACAAATAAGCTCACAAGAACACATGCTACTGAAAGATTATCGGGAACAACATTCCAAAACCCACAGCGTTCAAGAGAGATGCAGAAAAAACCCCAACACCCCCCAAACAAAAACAGAAGTTAAAAACCTAACATTCACTCCCACCAGGCAGGATTTCCTCAAAGTCTCTACCTCTGACGGAAGACAAGCAGGTGCATAACAGCATTCAGAATTGCTCTACCTCTGCTTCCACATCCCCCAAACCTGCCATTGACTCCAGGATCCCACAACCTCTGTTGCTGGGAGGACACTGGCTTTGGCAGGTCCCTGAGAGAAGCCAGGAAAGAAATCGGGGAGGCTGTCATCCTTTCATTGTTGCACGACGGAGCTGCTCAAGGGAGTGCCTCAGCACCAAGAGGACAGGCACAGAGGGGGGAGGGTAGAAGGACTGAGGGAGAAAGAGGTGAGAGAGAAAGATGAACAGAGCGTATGACTGACTCAAACACTGAATGGCTCTCACCAACCACTTGTCTTAAATTGCTGAGACTCCTGCAGCTTTTACTGTCTGGTGGAAGCACAAGTGAGTAGAACTGGACCCAAGGGTCCTGGGCTTGTCAGCAGGAGGGAAACGACCTTTATTGCTGCAAAGAGGATGCAGATTTCCAAAGCCTAAAATCTGCAATGAAGGGAAATGGAAATGTGCTGAACGTGGGTTTGACTGGCAGCTTTCCTCATCTGTCGATCACAGGGTAATAAACACTGGGAGATGGCAGAAATGAAGATAAATGCTTTCAGCAGTGCTGTTCCCCACCCTCCCCTCCTCTTCCGCCCCCACTCAGCACATGACAAGAGTTAAAGCAAGAAAATAAATCAGCTTCTTAACCAACTCTTTTGTTAAAACTTTCCTTACAGGCCACCTACACGTGAATGATTGCTCTATGAGCCTACATTCTCATTAGGGAGCCCAGTTTGTAAAGGGTGAAAAGCTCCTGTCAAATCACACCTGTACATTTCAGGGTACAGCATTACCCAGCTGAGTCAGTTGGGGCCAAGGTTTAAGAAGGAGGCCAGGGCTGCTCCCAGAGGGGAAGGCGCAAACCCCTGGTGAAGCTCTATAACCCAAAGCCTGGCTCCCTCAGTTTAAAAAAGACTTTGGAGAGCTAAGGGCAGTGTGTTGTCACTGTAAGCAACCACTGCCACATTCCTGTTGAGCCAGGGACAGAAAGGCTAAGGCGAACAAAGAAGCTCCTGGAGCTTGGAGGTCAAAGGAAAAGTCAGATCAGAAAGTGAACTACGGAGCAGAACACTCAGTCTTGAGTATCAGCTTCACATTCACTTTGGAATGACAGAAACCCTGAAAAGGTTGATTATCTTACAGGTTTCCCACAAGTAGGTCCAAGGGAAACATTGTGTATTTTGGGACTTGTGACATTGAAATAAAGCATCCAGCTGACTTGGTTTTTATAACAAGACTAGGGTTTTTTAAGTAAGATGAAAAGGTCAGCAATTCCTAATGCTTGTGGCAGCTGCTTATATGAAGATGGCTGGAGTTTTGTTTAAAAACAAAACAAAAAAAAAAACCAACCAACCTACATCCTGATTCTGCTAAAAGCGGGCCTGGCAAAAATCTTAGTAACTAGATCCTTTAAGACATTCCAGGGACGCCTGGCTGGCTCAGTTGGAGGAGCATGCAACTCTTGATCTCGGGGTCATGAGTTCGAGCCCCACACTGGGTGTAAAGATTACTTAAATAAATGTTAAAAAAAGAAAGACATTTGAAAAGACACTCTGCTCTACTGGCCCAGCCAGGCTATTTCCTTCTATATCCTGAAATGGAAAAAGATTCCAGACCTTTGTTTTAAAGTGCAGGCACCAACTAGTGGAAAGTCTGGAGCAAAAATAAGTGGGAGAGGGAGTGGTGACTGGGTCTGCTGCAAACCACAAACTGCTCAGAAGCTTAAGTCCCCAGAGCCATGCATATGCTGTGGGATCCTAGGAGATCAACATTTGTCCTATAAAGATCGTGAATTTGAAACCGTTTCTAATTAAAATCCACTGTTCAGACATTAATACCAGACACAAAGTGGAAAAGCATTATTAATGAGCCCCGCATTGAGACACAGCTAAAAGGATGTACCTAGAAGCTAAATAACAATCCAGATTAGCCTTTCTAGTCGGTAAACCTCAATAAAATCTTATCTCTTCCTGAAACCTTTTCTGAATTAGACGGAAATCTCTGCCCACATGATATCAGCCATTTTCATAATGCAAAACATTGTGTTGTGATTATAAGTACATAAAGTTTGCTCTGAGTTCAAGTGTTTATATCTCTGTGTACACTTAGCCATCAATTTTCAGTAGGTACTGTAGATTTCCTTCTTTTTTAAGATGGCAGAAGGGTGGGTCAGCTTTTTACTCACATTTTTAATATTGCACAATCATGGGACTTGGGACTTAAAAGTACTGCCTTTCATATAGAAAGCATGAAATATACAAGGGGGAGGAACACTGATGGGAACTGCAAGGAATGTCATTGCCAGACATATAAACTGTTCTTTCTGCAAGTGAGAAAACATGTCCTAGACAGTCTTTACTGCTTTTATCTACTATGGGGACAGGCTGAATTATAAAGAACCAACTCATATGTGAAGGGAATTTGCAGTCCATTATATACATCCAGGAATGGGACTAAGCAACTACAAAAAGAGCTTGCAAAAAAAAGCTTGTTTTTAATTGTAAATAAACCTAAACATCCATCAAAAAGAGAACAATTAGACTGTGGTCAATCACACTGTGAAACACCGTACAGCCATTAAAAAGAATCTGCACATACTGACACAGAAAAATGTCCTTGGTCTATTATTCTGTACAATCTCATCTCTCTTAAAAATCAAAATGGAAAAAACTATACAGGTGAGTAAATAAACGTGTGTATTTGATTATGCATATAAAAAAATTTGGAAAGATACGTTCCAAACCAACCAGGAATAAGATGGTGAGGAGACATTTAAACTTTTTACAGTGCATATTTTCATAGTATCTGAATTATTTACAGTGAGTCTGTATTACTTTATGAATTTTAAAAGGGCAGAAAGATGGAGAAAGGGGAACACTTTTGCACTGCTGGTGGAAATGCAAACTGGTGCAGCCACTCTGGAAGACAATATGGAGGTTCCTTAAAAAATTAAAAATAGAACTATCCTATGACCCAGCAATTGCACTAGGTATTCATCCAAAGGATATAAAAATGCTGATTTGAAGGGGCACATGCACCCCAATGTTTATAGCAGCACTATCAACAATAGCCAAAGTATGGAAAGAGTCCAGATGTCCGCTGATTGATGAATGGATAAAGAATGTGTGGGGTGTGCACACCACACACCCACACACCCAACCCCCCACCCCCCACCCACACACTGGAACATTACTCAGCAATCAACAAGAATGAAATCCTGCCATTTGCAACAACATGGATGGAACTAGAGTGTATTATGCTAAGTGAAATAAGAGAAAAACAAATATTGTATGATTTCACTTGTGTGGAATTTAAGAAACAAAACAGATGAACAGAGGGGAAGGGAAACAAAAATAAAAACAGAGAAAGAGAGAGAGAGAGACACACACGGTAAGAGACTCTTAAATACAGAGAACAAACTGAGGGTTGCTGGTGGGTTGCTGTGGGGGGGGGATGGGCTAAATGGATGATGGGCATTGAGGGGATGAGCTTGTTGAATAAGCACTTGGTGGGATGAGCACTGGTTGTTTATATGGAAGTGATGAATCACTAAATTCTATTCCTGAAATCATTATTATACTATATGTTAACTAACTTGGATTTAAATTTAAAAATAATAAATAAATAAATGGGCAGGAAGAGTGATGAGTCACCTTTATAATGATCGATTAAAAGGTTATACATTTTACTATTTAATATCCCTTATATTTAATATATGCATTTATTTGCTCCATGAAGCTAATGAGTTGAGGACTTGAGAAAAACTCTTGGTCCTGGGTATGCAATAAAATGCACAAACTTCAAGTTTTCCATTTTCACTGAGTGCCAGTCAGAATGGTGCCCTGAGACACTCTTCAACATCTAAGAAGTTATGCCTTGGTTAGCCAAATAATCTGTGCTATGGACTAACAAGGAGCCAGTACAATTCCATCTCTGGGTAAATATCTTTGAGAAAAATGCCATACATATACACAAGGAGATACGTCAAAAAATTTGAGACGTGCTGTGACAGTAAAAATCTAGAAAATTTAATGTTCATCAGTAAGGAAATAGATAATAAAATGTGTGTAAGTGAATATTAGTATACTATGTAACAATTAAAATGGACAAATCAATCAAAACGTGTCAATGCGGACAATAAAACCAGAATACTGAATTTTAAAAGTTGTAAAATATAGATACATGTGATACGATGCCATTTGTAGAAATACAACTCTTAAAACACAAAACAATTATTTCCTATTATTAAGTTCTAAAAGATGGACTGCAATTACATAAACCAAATTCAAGATAAGATCTGCCTCTATGTAGAGCAGGAAATAGACTTAAGGAAGTCAAAAAAAGGTAACTTCAACTTATCCTCAATGATTTTATTTTTAAAAATTGAGGCAAACAGGGCTAACTGGTAACTCTTGAATTTCAGTTGTGGGAGGACAAAGGCTGGTTACATACATATGTGCCTGTATATATGCATTATGCTTTTTTGCATTGTTAAAATGTCTTACTACTGAAGGGAGGGAGAAAGAGGGTAGGAAAGGAGGAAGTAAACAAACAAGCAAGCAACTGGGGACACAAAAGAAAGACCTTTACATGCTTTCCCACAATCTTAATCCTTGCCCAACAAGGTATGGGAGAGGCAGTAATTGGCTAAAATGAAATCATTTGGGACATGAAGTTCTATAAAATTCCAAAGGTGGGCAGCAGAGATGGCCACATTTCGTTTACTTGGAATTCCTGACATAAGAGATTTTGCCCACAGAAACATGTCCCGAGTCTTGATGAATCATGTTTACACCACGTAAAGCCCGAGCTACTGCACTGGTGAAACAATCCAGTAGGCAGCTATGAATGGCAGATAGTCACACAAACTTTGTAAAAGCAGAGACTCTAAGGCCATGGGCTTCCTGGGTGCATAATAGAAGCTGTCTGTCTGCATCAATGAAACATACAAACAGATGCCCAGCCCCAAGCTTTTCTCTTAGATGCCATCCTGATGCCTTCTAACATCTTACCTCGAAGCCAAGAAAGGCCTACTTTTAATGCCAGGTTAGATACATTTCAGAAAGAGGCCTGTGGCAAAATTCTTTTAAAATGAGGTACTTCACAAGGGAAAGCAGAAGGAGATTAAGACAGGAAATTTTAGTCTTGTCTTTTCTGCCAAAACTGCTTATACGCATTTCTCAGAAAATACTGGGCCAGCCCTAACACTTCAGGAATGCCTGCAAGCCAGTGAGCATGGTGGAGCACACACCTTTTCAAGACTGTGCTGCTGGTCATCAAAAAGGATGCGTAAGAAGCTGCCAACTTCTCTATAAGCCCCTTGGGGTAGGAGTTAACATCATGAAATAATTTTGCAGTTACCTTTAAGCCATGGGTCCTTGTCCCTTACAAAATCATCTATCTTCCCCCTCTACTCTTCTTGCTCCAATCCATCTTTCAATGCCAGATTGATTATTTTTAAACACAGAATTTTGACTGTGTTGCTCATCTACTCAAAAAGTTTTAATGGCTCCTCATGGCCTAAAATGAGCAAGATTCCTTGGTCTGTAACTCAAAGCCCTCAATGATCTGTCCGTAACCTTTCTGTGCCTACCACCCATTGCTTGTTATTCATATCATTTTGGAAAAATGTTTTTTTAATGTTTATTTTTATTTTAGTTTTGAGAGAGAGAGAGAGAGAGAGAGAGAGAGAGAGAGAGAGAGGCAGAGAGAGGGGGAGACACAGAATCCAAAGCAGGGTCCAAGCTCCGAGCTGTCAGCACAGCTCCAAGCTATAGATTTGAACCCACAAACCGCGAGATCATGACCTGAGCTAAAATCAGACACTTAACTGACTGAGTCACCCAGAAGCCCTCAATTTTCTCACTTTTAGATTAAGGTCTTTTTTTAAAATTTATTTTTAATTATTTTTTTAAAGAAAAATTAACATTCAGTGTTGTATTAGTTTCTAGTGTACAATACAATGATTCAGTTCTATACATTATTCAGCGCTCATAATGGTAAATGTACACTTTTTAAAAAAACAATTTATTGTCAAGTTACCCAACATACAGTATATACAGTATAGTCTTGGCTTCTGGAGTAGATTCCCACGATTCATCACTTACATACAACACCCGTGCTCATCTCAACAAGTGCCCTCCTCAATGGCCATCTCCCATTTTCCCTGCCCCACCCCCACCCCCATCAACTCTGGACTGCTCTGCCACAGAAGGTATATAGTAACTCCGTATTAAATACAGACACAAATGGTTACTTGAACATGTGTGACTCTCACTACTAATTGTTAGCCCCTTAACGAGTAAGGGCTATCTTAAATCCCTCTGAGAGATTTAAGTACCACTCAGTCCTTGTGTCCTACAAAGCACCTTGCACAAAGCACAAAGTTGCAACTCAATTTGATGACTTGAAGCCAAAGCACCTTTGGCTTTGAGAAATATCCACTCAATCAGCAGAAGGACACTTCCAGAATTCCTAAAACCCCTTTTGTTTGATTGCTAAAACTTGAGAAAAGCACCCACCCAACCTCCGGAAACGTATACAATATAGTCCTCAGGGCACTAAGAAACTGATGGTTACATCCAGAGGAAACACTCCAAGAATTTACTTCTTTCATAATTGCAGCCAAAACAAAGCAAGGGTAGGCAGATTTTTGACTTCAAGTTGGTATAATGTTAAAAAGTTTCTGCCTCTGGCCTCTGAAAGATCCAAGCTGGGAGCAGGCGGTCCCCCTTTGTCTGACTCTGCAACGCTCTTGCCTTAAGGCCAACAGGATTAGCATAGCCATTTCATGCTCTGAAAAGTCAGAAAAGGCAAGATGGGGAGCTTTTCACTCGAGGAAATGCCTAGTAGTCAGAGATGGTTCTGTTTTTGTTCAAAAGATAAGCGGGGATGCTGAGGTTAAAAAGCAAAATTTCCAACAATGCTTAATGAAAGGTTTGGAGACAATGTACAGAATTAGGCAATGAGATAAATTCCAAGAAGAGAGGAGCAGGTGCCAGAGCAAAAATGCAGCAGAGAATCAGCACTAGATGTTTTCATGCATTCAAAAATTTCCATGTATTTAAAATGTCATCAGGACGCCCTGTGAGCACAGACTTGATGCAGCAATTAGGAGTGCAGGCTTATCCCTCTTGGCACAAAATATCCACAAATAAACTCCTGGTATAAAAGTCAAAAGAAAGCAGAAAGAAAAGCTTTACCATAAAAAATTGAGCAGTTGCTACATTCTGTTGGTTTAATAGATAATTAACTACAAACCTTGTGACAAGGAAACGTAAACCCAAATACTGCATTCGAAGGCAAGGAGCCCCCAGAGCCCAAGGTGGGGTTTAAACCTGGGGTCTGCAGATGGGCTTCAGGAGGTCAAAAAGGCACTAACTAACGTAGCAAATAAAATCGTGTGTGTGCAATGTTCTATTAACTGTGTATTCTGTTTTCTACATTTAACTGCGCTCTGACATCTTGGTTGCCTTGCATACTGAGGCCCTCCCGGGGCCAAATCATTCCTAGAGATAACAAACAACTTGCCTGCAAGCATGCAAATCAACTAAGGGAGCCCAAACCAATAACCACTTTCTTTATCCAACTATCACACAGCAAACCAGTATTTCCTCTGTCCTAAATCACCCCAGCACCAGGTACGGACAACCAGGGATCACCTCACAGCCCAGAGCCTAACAAAATTATTTAGGCTACCTAATGCTAAACTTACTCTGAACACCTATTCTGCCTCACTAATCCCTTCTGAAAACCCCAAGAGGTGCTCTGGCTCAGGCCTTCCCCTCACCTCCTCTGCCTCCTGACTGACCGTAATATTTCCCCATGTGGCCCTACAGAGTATGGTGTGTCCCTTTACTCTGGGAATTTTAAGTAACAAACCACCTTTTTTAAATGGCATTGTCTCCTCATCTGCTGGCCTTATCGTTCCTGAATGAAACCAAAATCCTGGGTACACTTTAATACAGCTACGTATATACCTTGTATTCTGAGAGGAGGGTCCAAGTTCTTAACATACATTCTCAGAGTTCACTGTCCTCTAAAAGATTAAGAACTAGTGACTTAGATGCTTCAGATCACACTGGGGCTCTAGTTAGCGGTAGAGGACACATCACCGATGAAGCCTTTCTAGGGCACATGTAAAGCCAGGTGGTTATTCTTAGAGTGGCAAGAAAAACAGTGGAAATTGCAGAGGTCTTTGTGTTTATTTTCTGTTTTTCTTGGCTCTTTGCAGTGCAGGGGATCATAAGGCAAGGGAGTATAAAGGGAGAAGGTTCATAAATCCCTGACGTGGTGATGGTAATGCTAAATTAGCATTTCTCTCAAATAATAGAAAACTTTTGAAATGCTTAAGCATCCACAGGGTTTGGGAGATTAGAGACTGTCTATGTTACGTTCTATAAAATGACTAGCACACTGCACCCATCAACGACAATATCACCAGCAAAGAGATAAAGTCTTGGCCTTCAACCTCACTAAGGCTGACAAAGATGGATTTTTTAGACCGAAGTACAGAGTCTTGAGACGTGCCCAGAATAAAGAATAGTGATCTCAAAACAGAAAGCTTTTTGATGGCTAAGTGAGTACTGAATATTAAACAGATATCTATCAAACCTAGCACTGTGGACAATGTATATAAAATGGTAATAAGATGTCCTTTCTTGCTTGGTTGGAGCCTATAATCCAGTTGGGGAGATAAGACTTACATCAAAAACCTCACAAACAAGAAAAGACAATGTAAGTGTCTAAAGAGTGGTACTGACAACTAAAGCCACAGCCATTTAAGAGGGGTTACTGAGCTTGGGGAGGGGAGACCTGGAAAACTTAGTGTGGAAATTAGCTTAAAGGAAGAAGCAATAGGATTTGGAAATTAGGAGAGGAAGGAGAAGGGTTCAGGGTAGAAAGAGGCTACTGCTCAAGCAGTTCAGAATTCAAGGGCTATGATCAGTTCAGTGGAAGCAAAGGCTCATACGAAGAATATAAAAGGCTGAAAAAAAGACAAGGAATTTGTCATCTGTGCAGCAGGAAACAGAAATCCTTTGAAATTTTTCAGGAAGGGAATTACAAAGTGGATAGATTTTAAATTTTAATTTTTATCAAAGCACTACATACACATAATTTTAACAGTTAAAGAGTATTACAAGACTAATAAGTCAAATAGCAGCCTTTTGCCCCATCTTCTCCCCTGATTTCTGCTCTCTAGAAGCAATTACTTTTCAAATCTTTTAGCTGTTTTTCTTCTGATAATTAACTGTCATATTTCTACTGTCACTAAATTTTCAATTTCGGCTATTATCTTCTGGCTCCCGATGATAGGAGATGATTTCTCCCACCCTCTTTCCTCCCCCATCCTTCCAAAATAGCTGTAACACATTTTTAGGTTAAATAATGTTAATTATTTACAGTATTACAACTACATAAATATCCACAGCATACAGAGCAGTCTAGTAAACTTGTATTTCCTCTCACATACAGTTTTGTTTCGTCTGCAGGAGAAATGCTCCTGTTGTCACTCTCTGCTCATCTCCCTCCTTTTCTCATTCTCTTTATACAATGTGCACATATTTTTGTCTAATTCCTTTGCTGTCATTTTAGAGGGGTTTTGGGAGAGAGAGGATGGAGATAAACACAGGTGTTCACTCCTTCATGTTTACCAGAAGTCTCTGGTCACATTTCATGAAGAGTACTCTGGCAAGTATTTCAGAGGTGGGATGACAATAAACGGAGCGCCACCAGTTAATGGAAACTGCAATGGTATGACAGTAGCCAGAATCAGGGTTAGAACAGTGACACAAGAAGGGAAAGAACAATGAGAGAGTCTGTCAGAGATGAACCATCTGAACACGGCAGGAAACGGAATATGGTAGAGCTGGAGACAAGTGAGTATCCATAAAAACTCACAGGCCTAGCACCTGGGGTCAAGAAGAATGTTGGCGGCCTTAGCGAAACAAGGAGTGGGAGAACACTATATAAAAAAGAAAGTTTGGTTTTTGACACATTAAATAGAAGATGACTGCGGGCCATCCAAAGCGAAAAGAATTCATTAAAATATGTTATCTTCATTAAAGTGACAATTCAGAAAACTACAGACAAAAGCAAACAGGAAAGCTGGAGTGGAGCTGGTGGTCGGGAGGAAAGGGAAGCTGGGAAAGGAAAGCTTTCAAAGGCAAGTGAACACTGTTTAAGAGAGGATAGTTTTTTGGTTTTTTGTTTTTTTAAAACATTTATTCATTTCTGACAGACAGAGAAAGACAGGGTGTGAGTGGGGGAGGGGCATGGAGAGAGAGGGACACACAGAATCTGAAGCAGGCTCCAGGCTCTGAGCTGTCAGCACAGAGCCCGATGTGGGGCTCGAACTTCACAAACTGTGCGATCATGACCTGGGCTGAAGTCGGACGCGTAACCAACTGAGTCACCCAGGCACGCCAAGAGGATAGTTTTTTAAAAAGTTAAACACAAAATTACCATACAAACCAGCAATTCCACTCCTAGGTACATACCCAAGAGAACTGAAAACATGTCCACACAAAAACTTGTACATCAACATTCACAGCAACATTACTCATAACAAGTCAAAGAGTGGAAACTGCTCAAATGTCCATCAACTGATAGATGGGTAAATAAAATGTGGTATATCCATACAATGGAATATTATTCAGCCACAAAAAGAAATGAAGTACTAACATATGCTACAACATGGATTAACACTGAAAACATTATGTTAAGTGAAAGAAGCCACATACAAAAGGCCACATACTGGGTGATTCCATCTATGTGAAATGTCCGGCAGAGGCAAAAACAAAAGAGACAGAAGTAGCTGCCAGGAACTTGGTAAGAAGAGAGGAATAAGAAGCCACCGCTAACGGGTATGGGGTTTCTTTGTGGTGTGATAAAAATATTCTGGAATTAAACAGTGGTGATGGTCGCACAACTCTGTGAATATACTAAAAACCACTGAAGTGTACATTTTGAAAGGGTTAATTTTACATGTGAATTGTACCTAAGTTAATAAAAAAAGAAAGAAATTGGGGCGCCTGGGTGGCTCAGTCGGTTAAGCGTCCAACTTCAGCCCAGGTCACGATCTCACAGTTTGTGAGTTTGAGCCCCGCGTCAGGCTCTGTGCCGACAGCTGGGAGCCTGGAGCCGGCTTCTGATTCTATCTATGTCTCCCTCTCTCTCTCTGCCCCTCCCCAGCTCATGCTCGCACTCTATCTCTGTCAAAATAAATAAACTTCAAAAAAAAAATTTTTTTTTAAAAAAGAGAAATTAAAGAGAATGATGGGGACTAGGAAAGTCGCTAACTGAGGAGCTAAATCACTGTGAAGGAAAAAAAAAGGTAAGAGATCATCCACATTCTTATAGATGAGTGGAGAGCACGTCAACAGAACCAGAGTAAAGAGGAAATCTTAAAAAAAAAACGTTTAGAACACTCAGCCTCACTATATATTCTTCAAATATCTGTCCCAAGAATTTGAATCAGCTCTAAAATCACTTTAGTAAGGAATAAAGAAAAGGTTTTGTGAGCTTTTAATTAACTTAATAGTATGCACTGAGTGATACCAATATATAGGAACTTAACCAAACTGCAAAGTTTTATAACCTACACTGCATCAATTAATTAGGGAACCCAAACCTTGAACATTCAGCTGACTTAGAAAAACATGAATGTTACACTCTCAGGGCACAGAATAGTGAGAAATACAGAGGAAGTCCTCAGACACGTGTTGAACGAAGGAATGTTGGCTGAAAAACAGTGCTGCCTTCTGTGGGTATGTGAACTGTAAGAACAATGGTGAGAAGAATGTGCAATAAGCAGTGTGTGCTAGCAGTTAGAAAAAACGCGAAGGCCCATACATCACTCTGAAGGAAAAGGAAGATGTAATCGAATGTTCAATTCAATTGGTTTAGGCTTTGTACGTCTATACACACAGCTGTAACATATTGCAATTTTAAGTACCCCAGGTAAAAGTTTTTATTGTATGTTAAACTCTCTAGCTCCCAACCCTTCCTTCCCACAATGAAACCACCATTTTCATGACAGCATTTTTTTTTATTACTATGAATGTTTTAGGAATGTAACCCTTGAGTTATATACAGCGAAACAGGCTGTGGCAGATGCAATGAGACTCAGAATATGAAAAAGACAAGGTTCCTGACTTGAGGGAACTAATAATCTAGCAGGAGAGAGAAGATATGTATGCAAATATGAGAATACAGGGAAAATATTGAAAATGCACTGTACACCCTAAGCACAATGTGAAGGTAAGTTATCTTGATAGTAAAATAAATCTAGGAGTGAGACACAGCAACACAGATTTCATTTTTTAAAGTTATAGCCATCTAACATCCATACTTTGTATTCTGATGTAACTGATCACTGTGATTTATGCTTGTTCTTCCAAAATATATAGCAAAATACCTTTACAATAATCAGTTATACAAGTACAACCTATAGTATCTTCTGAGGAAAACTTCATTAATTGCTACCATTTTCTAGATGCTTATCATGTGCTAAATGTCATAGTAAATTCTCACTCAATAAAAGATTCTCATTAAATTTTCATAATTACCTTAAAGGAAGTGTGGTTATTCACTAGACAAATATTTATTGAGTGCCTACTTCATGTCAGACCATCAACAAAACAGACAAAAATTCCTGCCTTCATGGAAATTACATTCTGGGAGGAGGAGAAACAGAACAGAAATGAGTTGACCACATGGCATGCTGAATTATGTCAGGTACCACAGAGAACTAGAAAACAGGGAAGAGAAATGGAAAATGCAAGGTGTGGCGGATTGGCAATTTAGGGTAGTTGCTGAAAGGCCTTATTGAAATCCCTCTTTTACAATGAGGAAACTGAAGCTCAGATAAGTTAAACAACTCTCCCAAGGTCACCCGGTTAGTAAGAGGTGAGAGGAAATTTAAATTCAGCTGCCCTTATTATTAAGCTGACCTCTCCCCAAGGTAGTAATAAATTCAGTTATAAAAGTTTACTTTAGCAGATATTTCCTTAAGATTATATTGGTATTTTCAATCTCCCAAAGGGGTTAAGGAATAACTTTCTATTTCAGTATTTGAGGTTTCATTTCACAACCACAGTAACTTTTATAAAGCAGTCGTGAGTGGCCTCAGATCTTCAGCTGACAATAGATTCTTGGAAAAGAGAACAAAATAATAATGAACCAGGGATAGGACATTTCATGGACTACATTCAGCCTATGAGAAGATGATGCACAAACCCTGGACAGGTCCCACCTCCCTCCTTACTGTGGCTGTAACTACCTACCTCTATATTGTTCAAGACGTATTTATTTTATGTCCCAAGGGTGCCTAGCACAGATGCCCTTTAGTGACTCCTTTTATTAAGCTGGGATGGATCCTTTTCAGCCACCTGAGCCCACCTCTTAGCATTGAGGTGTTCCTGTCACTGGAACATCTAAAGTTGGCAGTCCCAATGTGTCTCAAGTAGTTCACGTACTGCAAATAACCTGGGTGCTAAGGCATGTATCTACTTTTATCCATTTTGAATTCAAATAATATCTTTTCCAAAGAAAGTCAGAGTGCTTTGCCATTTCTTCCTACTCAATCCCTGGAAGGAACATGACAGTGAGCACCACATCCTCTCCTGTCAAGTGGACAAAGAGACTAAATGACTCACTAAAATTATATAGTCAATTATTAAAGGAGCCAGAATGACAACAGCCAGGCTGTCAACTTTCCAGTTCAGCTTCTAACACACAACATCAGTAGTTCCCAAGTCTTTCTGTGTCCGCAACATACATTTGGGTACTATATTTTGAGGCAGTATATTTGACGGGATTAAAAGACAAAACAACACTGAAGTCAGCAATAATAAAAATGCACTCACTATTACAATAAGACAATGCCTCATGGTGCCCAGCTAGTGGACTCTGGTTCTGTGTCAGTGAAGAGACTATTCTCCCAAGCCCTGACCGTTTGTTCACCTACTCACCAGGCTAACTTCTCCCATGCTCTGGAAAACACAAGCTCTTCCTTTGGCACCAGCCTCTTACCCCCTCCTACCAACTTGTATCCTACTCTAGAATACATGTGTGATTTCCTCATCCCCTAAATCAACAATTTTTTTTAAAGCAGAAGTGCATTGTACACACTGATCTAAACTCAGCAGCATGCCAGTATGCTAGGCTATGCAACAGCCTGCCTTCAGGAAAGCAAAGCTGTCACCTAAGAAGTCAACTCAAATTTAGTGGTTAATTAAAACTTCAATGCAACATCACAGGGAAACAATCAACTGACAAGCAGTGCCAAAGGCACTCATTAAGGACTGTATCAACCTGTATCACATCAGAATGACAGCCCCTGTGAGCCACGAAGAGACAACTGATTTCATCTATGGAAGCCAAAGCTGGAAGGTCACTATACCTCTCCAAAAGAGCTTGTTGAGGAAAAGGAGACTACTGAAGTCTGGTTTGAGTGGTAGGAACTTCAGGTGTGGTTAAGAGACACAAGGAAAATTAGAGAACTGATAGCTTGCATTTCTGTAACACACTTCTCTTATAGAATAAATGTTCTATTGACATCTTTTGGGTAAAGCTTTGTAACAGAACAAAGTTAATTATTTTCCTGTTACTTGTGGGGGAAATACAGTGATGTAACGATCAGGGGTAGGAATCATATAAAATCTAGTACTTCTGGATACAGAGTTAACAACAGTGATTCAAAGTACGGAAAGGTAAAAAAAATAATTGAACCTGGAAGGCTTTTTTTTTTTTTTTCATTGAAAAATATTTACTGAATGACACTCAGTAGAGTTGGGGCTGTGACAATAAGTAAGACAGACAAGGTTCTAGTCCATTCTTCTGGAAAGAAGCACACAAATGATAAAGAGTAAATAGTTACTGGATAACTACAAATTGTGGTAATGACTTTGAAGAAAACAAACAAGATAATAACATTTATAGAGGGATTGAAGGGGGATGGTTAGGAAAGGCTTCTCTGAAGAGGTGAGTGTGAAGCCTGAGAATCAGTAGTGTAGAGAACTAAACGGAAGAGTGTTCCAGGCAGAGGGAACAGCAAGTGCAAAATTACATGCATCATTAAGTGGACCAGGTTAATTTTCTTGGAAGTTTTGATAGCAGTTATGAAGTATACATTTTTAATTTAATTTTTAATTTTTTTAAACTTACATCCAAATTAGTTAGCACATAGTACAACAATGATTTCAAGAGTAGATTCCTTAGTACCCCTTACCCATTTAGTCTATCCCCCTTCTCACAACCCCTCCAGCAACCCTCAGTTTGTTCTCCAGATTTATGAGTCTCTTCTGTTTTGTCCCCCTCCCTGTTTTTATATTATTTTTATTTCCCTTCCCTTATGTTCATCTGTTTTGTCTCTTAAAGTCCTCATATGAGTGAAGTCATGATTTTTGTCTTTCTCTGACTGACTAATTTCACTTAGCACAATACCCTCCAGTTCCATCCACATAGTTGCAAATGGCAAGATTTCATTCTTTTTGATTGCCAAGTAATACTCCATTGTATGTATATGTGTGTCTATATATATATATATATAGACACACATATACATATGTATACCTATATGTATACACACACACACAGACACACACACACCCCACATCTTCTTTATCCATTCATCCATCAATGGACATTTGGGCTCTTTCCATACTTTGGCTATTGTTGATAGTGCTGCTATAAACATGAGGTGCGCCTGTCTCTTTGAAACAGCACCCCTGTATCCCATGGATAAATGCCTAGGAGTGCAATTGCTGGGTCGTAGAGTAGTTCTATTTTTAGTTTTTTTGAGGAACCTTCATACTGTGTTCCAGAGTGGCTGCACCAGCTTGCATTCCCAGAACCTGGAAGGATTCTTAAATATTTCCTAGCACTTAGCATAGGACTTAGCACACAGAAGTTTAAACGATATTCCACTGAATTTAGTACCTACAAACTTGAAAACAAGACTATATGATCCATTTGAACAGCAACAGATGGAGTAGTAAAATCAGTCAGTTTTGGTATTTTTTCCTGGTGATTAATTTCATAATGAAGATAGTAAATATTAGAACTGAGGTAAAATAGTTTCCAACGAATAAGAGAATAAATGAACAAATAATTGTTCTGTGGTATATGATAAATATGAACAGAAAAGATCCATTCATATACTTCTCAATACAAAAAGAAAGTCTAATTTCTATCTCAAATTCTACCCTTTGACCTATTGGAGCTATACTGTCTGTTGGACAGAGGGAGGAGGAACCTACAAAGCATTAGTATGCATTTTAGATTCTTCCCTATGGCTAGCAGACAAGACTAAGGCTCAAGGAGAGAAACACAATACTGGTTCACTGAGGATACCTTATCCCCATCTACCTTTATCTAAGGAGATCCTGGACATGGTCTTTAGAGCCAGAAAGATGAAGGAGGGGGAAGGAAAAGTCAAGAAATTCAGAAGAGCAGAAGAGCCTGGGTGGCTCAGTCAGTTAAGCATCTGACTCTTGATCTGACAGTGCAAAGCCTGCTTGGGCTTCTCTCTCTGTATCTCAAAATAAATAAACAAACAGTTAAAAAAATTATTTAAAAAAAAGTCAAAAGAGCAGCTATACAGTAAGTATATAGTTGAGAAATGGAAATTTAAAAACTCAGCTTGAGATGGTCCATAGATCTGTAACAGGAGGAGGGATCACACTATGTTCTCATAGGCTCAACCTGAGAACCTGGAGAAGAGTGGAGAAAATGAGTGGGGATGGACTGAATACATCTTTACTTTTTTTTTTTTTTTTAAGGTTTATTTATTTTAGAAAGAGACAGACAGACAGAGTGTGAGCCAGGGAGAGGCAGACAGAGGGAGACACAGAACCTGAAGCAGGTTCCAGGCTCTGAGCTGTCAGCACAGAGCCCAACACAGGGCTCGAACTCACAAACTGTGAGATCATGACCCGAGCCAAAGTTGGACGCTCAACCAACTGAGCCACCCAGGTACCCCTTTACTTTTTTTTTTTTTAATGTTTATTTATTTTTGAGAGAGAGAGAGAGAGAGAGAGAGAGAGAGAGAAAGAGAGTGCAAGTGGGGGAGGGCAGAGAAAGGGAGACACAGAATCTGAAGCAGGCTCCAGGCTGTGAGCTGTCAGTGTAGAGCCTGACATGGGGATTGAACTCACAAACCATGAGATAATGACCTGAGCTGAAGTCAGCTGCCTAACCGACTGAGCCACCCTGAATACATCTTTAAATGGAAAAAAAAAACCTCTTATCAACAGCAGTAAAATAAATAAATAAATAAAGTATATTAGATCCTCCTGAGAGTGGAATAGTAACCCAATTAACTTTAAACCCTAGTCAACCTAAGTGGCAGGCAGCCTCCAGGGCCCAATGCTAGGTATAATCTGGGATTCAAAGGATTAATCATGATTACGAGAATTCAGACTTTTGGTTTCTCAAAACAAAGCAGTATGGGTGACTCCTTGATATTTCCTAATGTTCAACATTTAAGAATACCAAGCCAAAGAAAATCATAAGTGAAATAATCAACAGTTTTAACACCCAGGTCCTAGGTTGAAGAAGGAACAGAGAGGCATCCATTTCTCTGGGAGGTAGGCTGAATCTTAATTTCACCTGTACTCGTTTTACAGTATTCTTTGATTGAGTTTATTAATCTTACAAAAAAAGCCCCTCCCATCACAAACTGCCCAATGAAGGAAAGACAAGGGAAGACATAAGAGGAGCTCTGAGGATAATTCAATTTGTCACAATTAAAATCTTCAAGATTAAAAAGTCTCACATTTGCCTTTATTATTTTTAGAGGTTATTTATTTATATTGAGAGAGTGTGTGCATGAGCAGGGGAGGGGTAGAGAGAGAGGGAGAGAGAGAAACCCAAGCAGGCTCCAAGCTGTCAGCGCAGAACCTGATGCTAGGCTCAAACCCACAGAACTGTGAGATCATGACCTGAGCCACGATCATGACCTGAGCCGAAATCAAGAGTTGGAAGCTAAACCAACTGAGCCACCCAAGCACTCCCGCACATTTTCCTTCAGAGACAGGGCTCCTTAGGCCATTCCCAGTTTGATAGTTTGTTTCAGTTATACTCCCTACACAAGTTATGAGTCACATAAATTGTAAAGTGTAAAATAGTCAAATCGTGACCAACATTGCTTATCTCTTGATATAAGAATCCCATAATGGGCGCCTGGGTGGCTCAATTAAGCATCTGACTTTGGCTCAGGTCATGGAGCCTGCTTGGGATTCTCTCCCTCTCTCTTTCTCCCTGCCCTTTCCCCTGCTTGTGTGCCTGCTCACATGCACACGTGCACACACTCTCTCTCTCTCAAAATAAATACACTTGAAATGATAAAATAAAATAAAATAAAATAAAATAAAATAAAATAAAATAAAATAAAATAAAATAAAAGAATCCCATAATTTCTTGCCATACACTTTTCACTTTTACTCTAAGGTCTCAGATCTGGAAGGAGGTGCAATGGGAGGCTGTGACATTCAGAATCAGGAGGGCAAAGAAAGCAGGCGTCTTTTTGTTTGTTTGTTTGTTTAGAGGCAGAGAGAGGGAGAGAGAGAAACCCAAGCAGGCTCCAAGCTGTCAGCGCAGAACCTGATGCTAGGCTCAAACCCACAAACCGTGAGATCACGACCTGAGTTGAAACCAAGAGCCAGCTGCTTAACCAACTCAGCCACCCAGGCACCCCCAACCTTTTTTCTTTTTAAAGTAAGCTCTATGCCCAATGTGGGACTTGAACTCACGACCCCAAGATCAAGAGTCACATGCTCTACTGACTGAGCCAGCCAGGCGCTCTGAAAGCAGGCATCTTAAAATAAAGGATATCCCAAAATACCAAGATTATTTTTTCCAGGATTGCTAAACTCTAATGGCTTTTCTTCAGATGTCAGAAAAGAGCACAATCTCTCTCTCTCTTCAGAACTGCATTAGCTTTTCTGAAAACAGCCCCTTTCCCACTTGGGAGACACACTAATAACATGAAGGAAAAGGTAGACAACTCTACCTGGTGCCTGAAAACAAAGACTAATAAGTCTGTGCTAACCAAGCTTAAAACACAGAGTACCTGGAACTAATAGTAGAAAGGGACATGTAGTTAAGGGGAATGAACAGCCAGCCAGCCTTTCTTTCACAACTATAATCTCTAATTTCTCTCTTACTTCCACCAAGTGGCAGCCTGAGAAATTCTATAAAGGAGTCCTAAGGACAGTAGTTTAATGGGTCAGGTGGGGACAGGTGAGGTCTGGAAACTACCATCAAAGCAAGCTCACTATTTTCACCTAGATGACATATTTTAGGGGTGGCTTGGGTTGGATAGTAGTGGTAGAAAGGGATCTAAAGACTCCCAAGGTGACCCCTGGTGCTGCCTGCTTCGGATATCCCTAATAAGACCTTAAAATTCTTCTGAGGTAAGACATAGGTTAGAATAGCTGGAAACTTCTTCAGAGCAGGTGTTCCTAAGCTATCTCTGTAGGCTCTTCACCTAGAACATGAGGGTGGAGAAACTGGGTGTTTGAAAAAACTTATTTCAGCTTTGCACTGATATTTTCAGTTTTAATTAGTTTACCTAATAAGCAATGGAGCATTTTACCACTTTTCCCGTCACCTCACTTCAGCAGAATCAATGAAAATAGTTAGACCAAGAAACACTCTGTGGCTTTTATAAGCTCTCAAATACCTCTTATGTTAGCTGTACTCAATTTGCCTTAAAGAAAATCAAGTTCATATTCTGTGACCCATCACAGATAAAGGTAAAGGTAGGAGGAGAAGGGGACCCAAAGAGCAAAGGCAGAAAAAGGAAGGACAGTGGTGGGATCTCATCACCACATACTCGGGGCCTCTTATCAGGCAAGAGGAGATAAGCTCTTTGCACAGTCCGTACATTTCCATTCTTAGTGCTGTTCTTCCTTTCCAAGGCACCCCACGGCTCCACCTCCTCTTAGGAATGGAATCTGCATTCCTCCCTTCCCAGGCTCAGCTGAGCATGTCACTTCTCTTCACTTTCCAGTAGCAAACATGGTCACACACACACATTTCAAATAGTGGCAGCAACTCCCTTTCTGCTTCATGGTCATTTCATAAATTTGGCTAAGCTTTGAGGCAGGGCAACGAGATTTTTTTGTTTTTTTAGAGACACAGAGCAGGAGTGGGGGAGAAAGGTGGGGCGGGGGCGGGGGTGGGGTGGGAGAGAATCTCAAGCAGGCTCCACGCACATGGAGCCCAACACAGGGCTCGATCCCATGACCCTGGGATTATGACCTGAGCCAAAATCTAGAGTTAGACGTTCAATCGACTGAGCCACCCAGGCGCCCCGTGAAGAGATGTTTAATAAGCTGGATGATGATGATCTCATAAAAGCCAACTGAAATTTCCAATGATAAGTACACACCTCTCTTGTTCATAGGCTGCCCTATTTTGAATAAAATTGCCCACCACAAAATCCAGGGCTCACAAGCAGCAGAGTGTACATCCTACCAGCCATTGAGATGGTTCTGAAAGAACATCAAGGAAGTCCTAAAAGAATCACTGGTGAACATGAAATTTGTCTCTATGTGCCTGAGGTCCAATCCACGCATTCACATTTGGAGCCCATAAAATCAGTGTGTGTGTGTGTGTGTGTGTGTGTGTGTGTGTGTGTGTGTTTCTCAGCCTCATCAATCAGGTCAAAAGAAAGCTAAGTCCTGTGTTTGAGAGGAACTCAATTCTAGTCTCTCCCAACTGCTGGTGTAAGAAAGCACAGTGTGCCACAGCGACTGGGCACACAAAGATCCCTTGCCTTAGTTTTCAGGAACTTTTCTTCCAAGTTGCTCCTGTTAGAGGAGCTGTGGATTATAAATGATGCCACAGGTACAGGTTCACTGACAGCCAATTTAGTAAGTGCTCGTACTGTTAATTCTGCCAGTCTTACTCCTACACAGAAATACACGTGGCCCCAAGGGGCCCAACCACCCACAGAGCTCTTCTGAACATCTTTTCACCCTCTAGCACAGAAAAATATATCCCAGAAAACACCCAAGAAAAGAGAAAAGATAAGGTAGTTTCTCTGAAACATTATGTCTAAAAAACCAGGATCCAGTTTCCTATCTGGATGTCATTTCTAAATTCATGTCTCTCAGAACAATCCAAATACTGATCTAAGCCAAGATGTTTCTCTGAAGTTCCAAATCTGTACATCTGTATCTTTTGGAATGCTGAAACTTTCAAGTATATGTAAGGACACTTAAAGAAGCAACTAGTTTAGAGTCAGCTACCAGGCTACCACAGATCTCAAAAATCTACTTAGTTGTGGTACAAGGTTACAGTAATTGCCCTTAATGAGTTAAGCCTCCCTGTATTTGCACCATTGAAGAGCGTCCTCTCTGACTCCAGCCTTAAGCCACATGGCTTGCTTTGGAAGAACAATAAAAGTGATATAACCAGAGACCAGAAAAGGGCCTGTGCACTGAGGCCTGACTTCTGTTGTCTGTCTTTGGAATCCTGAGATGCTACAATGAAGAAGCAGGAATTAGCTTACTGGTGAACAGAAAAGAGATAAATCATCTCAACTGAGGCTAACCAGCCTGCCAACTGCCAGATATGTCCATGAAGTCATCTGTATGTTAGTTTTCTATGGCTACCATTAGAAATTACCACAAACTTAGTGGCTTTACATAGATTTACTAGCTTTCAGTTCTGCAGGTCAGAAATCCACAATGGGTCCTATGGGGCTAAAAATCAAGGTGCTGGCAGGGCTGTGTTCCTTTCTGGAGGCTCTAGGGGAGGATTTTCTTCCTTATTCATTTGGGTTGCTGGCAGAATTCAGCTCCTTGCAATGGTAGGATTGAGGTCCCTGTTTCCTTGTCATTGTTAGCTGGGGCCACTCTCACCTTCTATCACTGCAATGTCTTTGACTATCCTGCTTTTCTCTTCCACTTTTAAGGGCTCCTGTGATTAGAATGGGTCCATACAGATAATTCCTCTCCCCACCTCAAAATCTGTAACTTCAATCAGATTTGCATAGTTCCTTTTGCCACAGAAAGTAACGTATTCCCAGGCTCCAGGAATGACGATGTGGACATTTTTGGCAAGCCATTATTCTGCCTATACACCAAGACTATGCATACCCAGCCAAGCCATCAACTGACCACAGACGGCAGCCAAGTTGGCCCAGACCAGATAAACTACACATCGAACCCACAGAGTTGCGAGAAGAAGAAATGCTGTTTTAAGCAAGTAAAGTCTGGGGTGGTTTGTGAGGCAGGAAGAGCTAACTGATGCAATGGCCAAGGCTACCCCACTCTTTTTTTTTTTTTAAAGATTTTAATTGTAGTAATCTCTACACCCAATGTCGGGCTCAAACTCACATTTGAGATCAAGCCCAAAATCAAGAGTTGCATGCTCTACCAACTGAGCCAGGCAGGTGCCCCAAGGCTACACCACTTCAGAGGGGTCTGTGCAACGCACAACCTGATAACATCCACCTTTTCCCCTTCTCTGCTCTAGTCCAACAAGCATGTCTAAGAGGCCACCAGCAGTTTTCTGCTCTCTGAATCATAACACAAGACAATTAAATTAGTGTTGCTTCTTCTTCCAGTCCAGATCTAGAGATTATTGCTGAAATGTAACAAGAGTCTGCCTTATTATCTCAATAGAACCACAGAGAAGCTTTCTGATCCATGACCAGAAGCCACATACATTAAAAAAAACATATACGCTAGAAGCCTTAGAGAAAGATTTGAAGGAAGGGGGGGGCATCTTTTTTTTAAGTTTATTTACTTGAGAGAGAATGTGTGAGACAGATAGGGGAGGGGCAGAGAGAGAAGGAGAGAGAATCCCAAGTAAGTTCAGCACTGTCAGTGCAGAGCCCAATGAGGGGCTCGATCTCACGAGGAGTTAGATCATGACCTAAGGTGAAATTAAGAGATGGATGCCTCACTGACTGAGCTACCCAGGCATCCCAGGGCCATCTTTTGATAGAGCAAAAGCTGTTGATGGAAGAGGGAAATTTCACTGCTACCCAACCATCTCTCCTCTACATAAAGGCCAATGAGGGCTTCAGGGCACAGCCTCTAAGCAGGGGTCTCTAACCCTTCATTAGCAGCAAATACATTTTCTCAAATGGGCTCTCCCTCAAATTTGCTGATACTTAAAGGTCTGCAAAACTTAAGTAGAAGGAAAATGCCAATAGCAAGTTAATGTCCTCTTTGCTCTTTTGGCTGACTTCCCTGCGCCTGGGTCTTGACTATTAATTGAATGCTATTCGGATTTCATCTCAAAAACAAATGAGGATGGAGACCAGAGGCCTGCCTTCCCCAGACTGATAAGAGCAGCACAGTGCAATTATACCCGAACAGCTTTGTTTTGGAATGTAATCACCGCCCCAGCCTTCTTCCCAATGGGATGGCAACAGTGTAATTACCTCTTCAGGATTCATTGTTTGGGAATGTAATTCTACAGGGCCCCCTTTGTAGGGGAAAGGAGCTGCAACAAGAATATAACAGAATTCGTAGCCCCCTCCCCAGTAGTCGTCTTGGGAGCCAAACAAATTATTTTTGTTCTCTTAAAGTAAAGCCAGAGTTTAAATTTCAGTCTGTTTTTCTACCAACAAGGAGTCTCCTATACCCCATGATAATTCTATTTGAAAAGTCCCAATCTAAAGCGAGACTGCCTGAGTCCCACTTCCCGCTCTGTCAAGTACTAGCTGTGGTCTTGGGCAAATTACTTAATCTCTCTATGCCTCAGTTTCCTCATTTGCAAAAATGAGTAGTAACAGGACATACTAGAATGTTGTGAAGATTAAGTGAACATGTAAGAAGTGCTTAGAATAGTACTTGACATATAGTAAGTGCCCTTGGATTTGTTTGTATGTCTTAAAGCACATTTGAAGCACCATATTCCACGGCCATTACATTTGCAAATGTGATCTAACACCAGCTCATGGTCAAATCTAAGCTTGACTTACCATGTTCTTTCTTTCCACAACCCCTTTTGCCAGTTCAGCATGCAGGGTAATGTTGGATAATTTTAAGTGCTGTTAATGAACTAGCACAGTCTCTGAGCTATATGCCCAGGTAAAACTTCACTCTAATTGGCGGGAGTGACTGTATTTCCATGTCACTCCTTTATGTTACTAGTCCAAGGGAAACTGTAATAAAAAGATTGTTGTTAGGGGTGCCTGGGTGGCTCAGTTGAATCACAAAGGCACCTAGGTGGCTCAACTGGTTGAACCTCCCTGACCCTTGATTTTATCAGCTTAGGTCATGCTTTCATGGTCATGCAACCACACCCCATGTAGGGCTCCCCACTGAGCATGGAGCCTTCCTCAGATTTTCTCTCTCCCTCTCTCTCTGCTCCTCCCCCCCCTCGTCTCTCTCTCTCAAAATAAAAGACTGCTGTGGAAGTCTAAAAGACTGCAGGCATTACCAAAAGCAGCCATTGGTAATATGGCAGATTCTAGAGAAAATTTACCTTTCTAGCCAGATTTATTTATGAAAACAAAGGATATACTTTCCTCACATGCATAACGTACACCTCACCTTTCTCAACAGTACCCTGTTCCCACTGGGAACTTTGACCTTCTACATTCTGTCCACCTTTCTGTCTGTTCCTTGTAGCCTAGACCAGTTAAATTCTCTGCTTAGGAGAAAATGCTTTTGGCTTGTGCTTCACCAGCCATAAGCCACAAAAATAAAGATCATGAGTTTATTGCCAGGCAGGCATAGCCCAAGAATACAGTCCCATAGCTCAAGCCAACAGGAGTGAAGCTGGGTCCCTTTTGCATGGCGCATATAGCTGCAGTGAGATCGGCTTAGGACAAACCAAGGGACTCATTTCAGTAGCCCTGTAATAATGAAAAGCTGTGGTTACAGGATAACTATCTGGCTCTGGGGTGAAAATTAACTCCTAGCCAAAAGAAACACCTCCAGGGGGTCTCAACACTCCAAAAGGTCCCTGGTCACCCATCTGCAGGTGCCTCTTTCCACATTATGTCTTATACCAAGATATCCATGCTTGTTCTTGGCTTCCAGCTGAGTGGCACAGGGACCCTGGGGAAGAGTTGGCCTTGTGGATCAGCAGTTGTTAAAGAAAGGAAATTAACACCCACAGGTTGGCTCTACTTTGGTAAAGAGGGTGAGAGGTGCTGTCTGCCAGCTCCCATGGCATTTCCAGCCAGTTTGGAATAAATGAGGCTGCTTGAGCTCATAAAAAGAGAAAGAGAAAGAAAAGCTAATGTGAGCTCAGAGTTTTTAAAAGGAGGAGGTGGAAGGTTAGCATGGTTTATTAGCTTTCGGCATTTACATTGATCATGTGGGTTAAACTGATGGAGTAGATGCGACAGCATAAGGGTTGTTCCAAGTCTTTCCGGGTGTTGTGGAAGATCTCTAATCTTGAATAAAGTGGAGACTGTCTGGCTGCTGTGTCCACTAGGAAATATGGGCACTGACCTCACATTTAGCTTTTTCTTTCCTCACATCCCCTCTGTAGATTTCTATATTATATCATTTGTTTTGAGGGGTTGCAAAATATGTCAAAGCAAAACCAATCAGAACCTAAGAAGAGGGAAGTAAAGGTTCTGGCATTACAGTGAATACTTCAGATTAGAGGCCGTCTTCAGGTGGCACCTTCAAAATGAGTAGTATTTCTAAGGAGTACACACAACCACGGGTCTTAATAAACTCTGAGATCACTCTAGGTCTGGGGAAGCCTCAGAATACAGAGAACTTAAAAATACAAGTAAACAGTGGGGTCTCAATCCAGATATGCGGATGCTAATACTTCTCTTTTGGGGAGGAGAAAGAGGAACAGAGGGGAAGTTAGTTAAGAAGTTGGGGGAGAGGTTATAGGTCAAGTCCTTCTACTTTCTGCTGCAGAAATACTGTGAGGTGCTGAACTCTCACAGCCAGCCTTCTGTTTATACGTCTAGTTTAGCATTTATAGCATAATACCAACTTAGTAGATGTTTTTGGAGGGCAGAGATCATGTCATGTTCACCTGGATACCTGGATACCTAATACTGTGCTGTATAAACAACAGAAGCTTAATAAATGCTTACTGAATCAAAATGGCTGATATACCAGCCGAGCACCCTTTAGGTAATTGTGTATTCATTCATTCTTCCCCATTATTAACAGCTCCACACGAAGAAGAGTTATACAACAGGGGCTCACCAGCACTAATGTATGTTGGGTTCCTGGTATTACCACCTCATCTCTTCCCATGACTCTGTCTCTACATCTGTTCCTAGCTCAGTGAGTTCTCAAGTTTTAAAATACACCAAGATCACCAAGAAGACTCTTTAAAACACAAACTCCTGGGTCCTACAATCAGAATTTCTGATTCAGTGGGTCTGGAGTAGGGCCCAAGGATATGCATTTATAACACGTTCCCAGCTAATGATGCTACGGGGTCCAGGAAGTACACTTTGAGTATCTCATGTTGCCATGGTTACACAGAGGCAAACACTTGGTCTGCTGAGTAGATGCTTATTTTATTAATACAAGTCAGGGACAGAAAACAGTTTGTCATATGCAAACTCCTCTATTCTTCCCCACTTGGGTGACATGACTAATGGCAACAGGTGACACACTAGACTGTCAAATTATCAACACAAGGACTCTCAGGTTACCATCTGTTGGTGCCATAGAGCAAAAGGCCCACAGTATTTTCAACTCACTGACCACAGCAAAAGGAGGAAAAGCTCTGCTTGGGACCCAGGAAGAGCACCATTTGGGAGAAGACAGAACAGTGGCAGATCAGCAAGGTTATAATCAGTGAGGAGACTGGCACCGCTCCAATTCATACTGGTCTCCAAAATTTATAATAAAAATAATAGTAACGATAATAGCTAACATCTACTGAATATTTATTGTGTGCCAAAAAAGTACTATTCTAAGTGTCTCCTTATTTTCACTCATTTAACTCATTTAATCCTTAAAACAATCCTATAAGCTAAGTACTATTCTTATGCCCATTTTACAGATCAAGAAACTGGAGCCCCAAAAGGTAAAATAAATTAACTGAATTAATACTGTTGGGAAGTAGCAGAATGAATATCTGAACCTAGACAGTCTGGCTCTGGAATCCAAACCCTTAAACATTTTGCTATACTGCCTCCCAAGCAGCATATACTGTAACCAGCAGCTGTCCTTCCCAAACTTCACTTATTGATCCTCATAGACCTATTTAAAAAAAATGGGGACATGTTGAGAAGTTCTTCAAACTGTAGCAAAAGACATAAATCCTTGGTCCGAGCCAGGTTTGAGCCGTATCCTCCTTAACTAATCAGGATTGGCAGTTAAAGTCCTAGGGGATTTATTAAATTTGTTTGTTTTTTTTTTTAGTAGCAGGGCCAAAACAAATAGAAAATCAGGCCACTCCCTGGCTAGACTGTAAACTCCCTAAAGGCAGAACTATTGAATTCTTTCATAAGACCCAAAGTGCCTTGAAAAACGCTAAGCATTTGGAAAGTGCTACACACACTTCAAAAGGACAGCACAGGAAGGGCATAGTTTAGTGCGAAGCATCAGTGGGGAAAGATCCAGAGGAAATTTCCTGGGGGAAAGACAGAGGCACAGAAAAACTTAGTCACGTAATATAAAAGGGACAGAAAAGTTCATTGACAAAGCCCAATATTTTTCTCTAGAAAAACCTGAAGCAGCACAGGCAATTCAGCTTAGAAACTAAGACCCAGGGTCTCAGTAAGCACACTTTTCACTAGTGGTGTTAAGGAGACGCAGTGAAGCGTTGGGGTAGAATGGACCCAGACACTCCAAGGACCGGTGGACACCAAGTAAGTCAAAGTCCTGGGTCCTGTAAGGCATCTGGGAAGGCTGGGTTGTCTGGAAGGGCTGCTGCATTTACTTCTCTGTTTCCCAGGCAACCAAGCCAGCCCCTTATGGCCTTCACTTTCATCACTGGAGCAGAAGGAAAGGTAATTGGGTTAATTATTAAAGGAGCACTAGCTACGACCACCACCACTAATTGTCCATTTATCTGGGGTTTATAAACAGCCATCTTAATTGATGCTGAGTTGCAATGTGTCACTCACTTTATTTGCCTGGCTACTAGGTACCAGAGAGGTATAGGACATGGAGATAAAGGGTCTAACACCAGAACTATTATTTATTTCTCTTCATATTCATTTAAATATGCCGTGATGACCCTCAAATGCACTCGCTACTGTTCATCTTTCCCAGATTTGTCAATTTACGCAAAGATCCAGTATACATTAGACAATGTGTTGCATTAAAGCACTATGATATTGGGTTGAGAAATCAAGCTAATTCCTAAAAGTCAGCAAGCCCAAGACCCCAGATGCTCACCAAATGGCCAAACTAGAGCAGACAGGCCTCCTACAAGTAATTCCTTGAGGTACTAGGGAAATAGGGAACATCTAAGAGAGAGGACAAGTGTTTTTAATAGAGAGGAGAGAGGCAAAAGACAAACAAAAATAAAGTTAACAAGGAAAAGAAAAGTCTTACAAAAGAGGTAGCTCTGTCTTACCCACAACAGGCAATAAACAGAAGGATGCCTGGGACATGAGATTATATAAAGCAATTATTCTAACACTGCATTGCTGGGTTTGTAATATATATAGATGCAATATACATAACAACAGTAGCACAAAGGAAAGAGAAGGGAATACAACTATAGTGTAGCAAAGTTTCTGTATCTTACCAGAATTAAGTCTGTATTAAGTCTGAAATAGATTCTGACAAAAGACAGTTTAAAAATCAGTAAAGAGATTAACATGGTACATTAAAAGATATCCACTTAATATTAAAAAAGTAAGCAAAGGAGAAACAGGAACAAAAAAGACAAGAGAAATACAGAAAATAGCTAAATGGTACACAAAAATCCAACTATACCAACTACATTAAATGTGAATGAAATAAATAATCCAATCAAAGGTAGAGATTGTCAGGCTGGATAAAAAACAAAAATCAATAACACAAGTTTGAACTGCATGGGTCCACTTAGATGTGGATTTTTTTTTTGATAAATACAGTACTATAAATGTATTTTTTTCTGGGGCACCCGGATAGCTCAATCGGTTAAGCAGCCAACTTCAGCTCAGGTCATGATCTCGTGGTTCGCCAGTTCGAGCCCCACATCAGGCTCTGTGCTGACAGTTCAGAGTCTGGAGCCTGCTTCAGACTCTGTGTCTCCCTCTCTCTCTGCCCCTCCCCTGCTCTGTCTCTTTCTCAAAAACATAAACATTGAAAAACAAACAAAAAACATTAAAAAATAATAAAAAATAAATGTATTTTTTCTTCCTCATGATTTTCTTAACATTTTCTTTTCTCTGACTCACTTTATGATTAGAATACAGTATATAATGTATACAATACAGAAAATAACGTATTAATCAACTGTTTGTTATTGGTAAGGCTTCCAGTCAACAGTAGGCTATTAGTAGTTAAGTTTTGGGGTGTCAAAAGTTATACATAGATTTTCGACTACACGGGGTCATGCCCCTAACCCCTGTATTGTCCAAAGGTCAACTGTATATGTTTTCTATAAGAGACATACTTTAGATTTTTAGATTCAGAAATATATATTGAAAGTTAAAAGGATGGAAAATATATATATCACACAATCAACAGCCATAAAATAGCTGGAGAGCTATACCAACATAAGAAAAGATAGATTTCAAGACAGTATTACTAAAGACAGAGGAATATTTTATATGATAAAAGAATTAATCAGGAAGGCATAACAACTATAAAAATATACGTACCTAACAACAGGGTCTCAAAATATATGAAGTAAAATGTGACAAAACTGAAGGGAGAAATACACAATTCAATAATAACTGGAAATTTCCTTAACCAAGGATAGGCCAACTAGACTGAAAATCAGCAATGATATACAAAACTTGAACACCACCATCAACCAAGTAGATCTCCTTGGCATCGACAGCACACTCCATGCAATGAAAACAGAACACACATCCTTGTCAAGCACACAGGTAACATTCTCCAGGACAGACCATGTGCTAAGCCATAAAACAAGTTTCAATAAATTTAAGATAATTGAAATCATACACCCCAGTGACATTAAGTAAGAAATCAACAGAAGGAAATTTGGTAAATTCACAAATATGTGAAAATTGAAGCACACTCCTTTTTTTTTTTTTAACGTTTATTTACTTTTGAGAGAGAGAGAAAGAGAGTATGAGCCAGGGAGGGGCAGAGAGAAAGGGAGACAGAATCCAAAGCAAGCTCCAGGCTCTAAGCTGTCAGCACAGAGCCCAATGTGGGGCTCAAACCCACAAACCGCAAGATCATGACCTGAGCTGAAGTCAGATGCTTAACCGACTGAGCCACCCAGGCACCCCAAAGCACACACTCCTAATCGTCTAGTGGGTCAAAGAAGAAATCATAAGAGAAAAATTTGGATGACTGGGCACAAAGCCATCTCTAGCCCAGGGCACTTGACCAGGTCCCAGTGACCTGTGGCAAGGAGCAAGAAAATCCTGACACTTCCCACTGATTTTAATCAAAACACTAAATTAAGTACATCAGGCCCACATGTGCTGGGAACAGATGATCATTAGGATGAAAGTCAAAAAGATCAGGCAGGACATATAACTAATACCCTACATTATCCAGGTCTCTATGCCTCAGAAGTTTCTTTTCTTCCAGTAATTACCAGGAAGATGTCAAAAGCCAGAACTCCTCATTTCACTTTTATGAGACCTCAAACATGCAGAAAAATACTGTAAGCTTAAGAACCTTTTGGCAGTTACTCCCTACTTGAACTCAGACAAAACATGGCACAGAAGATTATGAGTCAGGCAAACAGACCTGGTTTAAAGTTCTGGGTCTGCCTCTCACCGTGTTATACTGGGCAAGTGACCTAACTTCTCTGAACGTCAGTTTTCTTCCCTGCAGAATGGAACTGCACCACCTACTTCACAGGGTTGCCACAACGTTTTATAGGAGGTCATGCATGGGAAAGCACTTAGGACAGCACGTGGCCCATAGTAAGCGGTCATTAACTTCATGTCCTTCTTTGTTATCAGTGGCTGTTATTACTAAAAAGTCAGCAGGGGGAGCTCCCCAGACTTCTGTGTTTTTCCCAAAAAATATACCTGGTAGAGCTGCAGTAGCTTTAAATTCACTTATATCTCTTTAAGTACAGGTTCAGAACTTGTGCTGCTAAAGAAGAGGCAAGACGTGGATAAATGGGTGACTGGAGGCCACTGGCAACCTACAGAATTGGGGGGAGGCACCAAGATAAAGAGGAAGAGATGAAAATTAACAATCAAAACACTTCTCTGTAGTAGCTTCTGTTTTTTATTATCACTCTCAGGCTCATGTGGGAGGAAGCAGGCAGAATGAATCTTAATTTTCTGCAAATCCATTTTTGTTGATGACTCTGAATGGCTTTGGCTACCATCCACTGGAGACTCATTTGTCACAACAGTACTGGTCACACCTCCTAAAACTAAAGGTGTGTATATGCTTCACCCCTGCAAAAAGGCATTCACCTTTCAAAGGGTCTGGCTTTATGTTTGGAGCTAAGAACCAAACAGCAAGATTCAGGGATGGTCAACCATCTAGCCTTTGAGCTACAGGAGCACAGGAGCCATGCCTATTATTCACTCTGGTAGCCTAGAACAGTGCCTGGTACATAGCTACAGAACAAATACCTGTTGAATATAATTGTGTTGAGACCATCACAACTGCAATCCAATCACACAAGTGAAAGGTGCCTCTCCAGGAAAGCTAGGAGCGCTTACTGCTAAAAGCCCAAAAAAGTCATTACTTTAGGAGCTCTATTACATGATCGCAGTAAGTGTAATAAACAGCAAAACATCTGTGTCCAGGAGGGCAAGAAGGCTTAGAGAAAAGGCTAGTACATAATGATTTTCTTCAGCAAGCACTGCTGGTTCATAAAAGGCTACGTCTAGAAATCACTTAAAACAGAGGAATTAAAGCAAGTAAGAAAAACCCTGAATAACTTCTTCTAGATTAAGGTCCTTGAAGAAGAACGCTATTTTGACGCTCTGTCCTTTAAAATAACTGTAGGGAAGCAGACTAGGAGATTCTGGAGTCTGGCTGCCTGGCTTTGTTCTGGCTCCCCAACTTCTAGCTGTATTACTCTGGGCAAGTTAGCCTTCTGGGCTTTAGTTTTGTCCACTGTTAATTAGGTAATAGCACCTATCTCAGGATTACTGATTTACTGGTAAAGCACTTAAAATACTCCCTACTATACAGCAAGTGCTCAATAAATGAGAGACTTTTGGGGGTTGTTGTTATTATCATTATTATTAAAATGTTCTCAAGAGAAGAATAAAAGTAATACAGCTGTCAACAGAATCTAGAGGGACATCCAAATTACAGGTACCCCCATTTCCTGAAAGTCTGTGTTATACTGCTTCACTTTTACAAAAGGTCTACAATCGTATTTGTTTTCACTAACTGAAGAAAATCCAAAGAGGATTCTGATTTTCACTTTAATGAAAAAAGGCAAAAAGTGAAAATAGCGTTCAGCGTTTGTTTTATAGAGAGCTATTGCAGAGGCAGCATGCACCCTGGGCATCAAGCTGCCATAGCTTTGAACTGTGTCTGTGAGCACATTTGTGCTTTATCTCTATTTTCTGCATCCATTAGCAAGATGTGTCTTAAAGTATGAGAAAAGCCTGAGAGAGGTTATTTTTGGGGTCTGGGTACACTAAAAAATTTTGCCATATAAATTAATGGTAATTGCTCCTTTGCTTTGCATCTTTTTGGCTTGCGAAAGGCTTTATAGGAACACTCCGGGGTTTTTTGTTTTTAAGTTTATTTATTTTGACAGAGAGAGTGCATGAGTGAGCACAAACAAGGGAGGGGCAGAAAGAGAGAGAGAGAGAGGGAGGAAGTGAGGGGGAGAGAGAGAGAGAGAGAGAGAGAGAGAGAGAGAGAGAGAGAGAGAGAGAGAATCCCAAGCAGGTTCCGCATTCCACACTGAGCCCAATGTGGGACTCGATCTCACGGACCCAGAGATCATGCATGACCTGAGCCGAAATTAAGAGTCGGACGTGTAACCGACTGAGCCACCCGGGTTCCTCAGGAACACACTCTACTTTTGAATAGCAGAAGAAACCTGTATCTACAAATGATGAGGCTTTTAAGAAAAGACCAATAGGTTCTCTGTAACATGTATCTTGAGAAAAGAGAAGAAACTAGTTAATTGTGAATGGAAATCATCTGCTAACCTAACTCAAGTGAGATTCTTAAGAATCTAGATTTCCTTCCCCTTGAGATAGTTGGCATCCTTTGTTAGAGAACTTTTCTCAGTAGATTTCATATCTCTAAACAACTGCCTGCTAGAACACAACCCCAATAGTCAAAAGTATTCATAAGTGAATGTGGGCCGTATGGGGATCAGACCTCTAGGCATAAAGTAGGGTAACAGGAAATGTAGGTAGAGTTCTTAAATCAAAAGAAGAAAAAAACATACAGCTGTTCCCACAAAAAGCTAAATGCCAAGGAAATAGATTTTCCAGCAGTAGAGGAGCAGGAGGTGCTGTGTGGGGTGGTGGAGGCAGATGTCTGGAACAAAGGGTGGAGAAGAGCTCTGTAGTATTGCCTGGCAGCAAGTGATTATCTGCCAGGGAGGAGCTTCTATGTGCCATTAGCCAAGCCACACAGAAACACCAAGCATGGAGAGGCATAGAGGCATGGGGTCTTTTACCAAATAGGGCCAGAGGTCCTAGGACGAGGTTGTCAGGAGACCATGCTATAGTCTGCTCCCCCGGCAAGGTGGGCCTACAAAGTCCTGGTGTCTAGCAGAGAAACCACTGAGGTTTCTGGGATTTCTAGGCCTTGACACTGGGGTCAAGGATAGTCCTGCCTAGGGGAGGCCAGATCCCATGGCCTTCCGGATGTCACAGTAGCTTGGTTAGAAATCACATTCTCTTGGGCTGACAGTGCCACTGCCTCACGGAGATCCCTTCCTACCTTTAACCACCACAATGCACCAGGTTTTCCAAAACATAATGTCTTTATGAAATTTTTAATAGATGCTTATTAAAGACACACATAAATGTGGATTCATTTTTATACCTTTTATGCCTTTACATACATAAATACAGAGGTTGGCAGTGGAGGTGAGGGGGAAAGGGAGGAAAGTGCATGATGGGGAAATAACCTTTGTCAGGAAAAACCAGAATTCTGCTTTGTTTCCTTCTCTAGACACTGCCCAGAAGCAGGAGCATATACCATGTATGACAGCCTGGTCACATCATATATCTTAGCCCATAAACATGGGTCACTAACCTATTCAGTCACCATAAAACTGCCTCAGCTGGGCTTGTCCAGCCCATTTTCTGTTTCTGAGATTTCTGAGCCAGCTCTATGGGTCTCTTCTCGTCCTTCCCTGGAAGATTCCACAGTGCCTGGAAACTCCATCTACTGGCAGATGAGTGAAGGGTTGAAGAGGTGTGCATTAAGCTCCTAATTAAATCACAGGATCTGGTTCATGAGTATCTCACCAACCAAAACATGAACAAGACACCTTTATCATTCAATTAAAAGCATAGCCAGAATCTAATTGCTGGATTAAGAAATAAGTAGTTTAAACAATTTTTTGAAAAAAAAAATGAGGAAAGTGGGAATGGGCAAGATAAACAGCTTTGTTCCATCCTAGTTTCCTGCATTGAAGTAAGGAACTGAGTATAAGACCTCAAAACAGTTTTCAGCCAGATGCCAAGAGGCCATCACATCCACATAAGTAAAGGAAGGGACAGCTTTATCTGGCTCCTCGCCCTTTCAGCTTTTCAAAATTCAAAGAAACACCTCCTTACCTGCCAGGACTCTGTTAACAGAAGAGTGAGTAGCCAAGCCAGGCTGTCCACGTTCGTGAAAAATCCCCGCGTAAGGCAAGTACTCAGGCAGCAAGAAACGCCTATAAGAAGGAACCACGTGTGAAAAGCCTATAAAAGACTACTACAACACAAAAATCCACCTACCCCCAAAAATCAAAGCTAAGGGATCCACTAAACCTAGGAATCCACAGAAGCCCAACACGGAGTAAAAATTGCTGGGATTTATCCTTCTGCAGATTTGTATCTCCTTCCTGATCTTTCTTCTGCAGTTTTGCGGGGCTTCTAATCTTGAATAGGATGCTCCCAGTGCCACTTGTCCATCTCTTTTCATTGCGGCCAATCATCTCCTGTCAAGTCATTAGGTGGCAGGGCTGGATTATAGGCTCACTAGGAAATAATTTCAGATATGGAATCCAAAGCTCAGAAAGTAGGTTTAAAAATGAAACGAGGCTCTCATAAAGGCTCCCTCATAAAGGCTAACTACCAAGTTCTTACCTTGGGACAAAACGTCCAAGTGAAGGTGCAGACATCCGGGCATTGCGTGGAGCTCGGTGCCTGGATCTGTCACCATTGTCCCTGGAGAAAACAAAAAGACTACATATAAGAGAGTCATTAAAGCAGAACCAGATAATAGCCCAAAAGACAAACATCCCCTAAACTAAGTTCCTACACTTAGGTGAAGATCCCAGAGAAATGAGTCATCTGGTTGCTTACTAATTTGGATGGCACATTAATACACTACAATTCTGAGGGAGCCTAGGTGGCTCAGTCATCTGAGCATCCGACTGCAGCTCAGGTCATGATCTCGTGGCTTGTGGGCTCAAGCCCCACATCAAGCTCTGTGCCAACAGCTCAGAGCCTGGAGACTGCTTCGGATTCTGTGTCTCCCTCTCTCTCTCTGCCCCTCCCCCATTTGCACGTGCACTCACTAATCTCTCTCTCTTTCAAATAAATAAACATTACAAAATTCTTTTTAATATATACATTTCTGGAGTACCCCAACCAGAAGATTTATAAACATTTTCTAACAGCTCAGTAAGAAGGAAGAAGATTTTTCACGAGTTAATGTGATCTCTGATCTGAAACTGAAACCAAAAGCCCTCTAAAGGGACCTGGAATGGAAATGTATAAACTTTTTCTAGATTGAAAGACAGAGAAATTTTGGCTTTGGGGGATCCTGAAGGAATCCTCCCATTGATTTCATTCAGCAAATGGTTTTTCTCTAAATGAATCTGTTTAGGCCTTTGGTGTGGAAAAATCACTCATGAAAAGTGAAAGAAAAACAACACAACAAAAAGACTAAGCAGTCCCTTCTATTAGGGACTGCAAAATTGGCAATGATGAAGAGTATTAGACAATGTAATCCCAAGCATTTGAGTAAAAAGAAAAAAAGTCTAGGTGTTTTTCTTTATGGTCTGTTAAAACAATAGTAATAACCACCATTTATTAAATATCTATTAAGTTCTAATATAAAGGTTATTAATACGTTATTCTATTTAATCCTTCTAACTACCCCATGAGGTATTATTAGTAGCTTTGTTTTATAGATACGGAAATGAAGGAGCAGAGAGGCAAATGCCCAAGGTCACACAACGAGTAAGTGGCTGAGGCAGAATTCAAGGAGTATCTATCTGATTCTGAAGCCCTTGCTCTTTCCCCTATACTTTGCTGCCTCCTACAAGAAAAGGGAAGACAGGGACTTCACATGGCTTAGTTTCCAATGCATCAAAGGAACAATAAGCCAAAGGGCACTGGCTGGACAGAGCAGTTAATTAGCTGCTTAACCAACTCCACAAAATAAATGAACCTCTGAAAGCTTGATCTGGTATTTTTTCTGAGTTCTCCCTTTGGATTATCTTCAACTTAATGAGATCACCTTCAAACTGGCCTTGGAATCAAAGTTAAGACAATACTCTGGCTTTCAAATGGGCCACTGGGAGCTTTACAAGCCAGAAATGAAAGCCTAGGAAGGTTTTTATATTTTGGTGGGTTTGGATGCTGAACATTAACAGAGAAATCAATATCAGGGATATTGGAAGCTGATCCATTAAAAGTCAGTACTCAGTCTTTATTTTCCCCAAAGAGAAGGCATACTGTTGTTTTCCTTAACATGTCATATGCCTTTGACTTGAAACTCTATAGATGAAGGGAGAGGCAAGGGGAGGGAGAGAGAGAAAAGACCATATGGAAAGTAAAAAGGTTATTAAAAACAACAATGAAATCAGGAGTTCCTGAACAGTAGATCGCGGCTCTGGGAAGCCCACAAATTGTTATAAGGTTTTGGCAGCCACATGTACACAAGGAATAAATGAATATCAAACAAATAAGTTAGTTCTCAAATTTAGCATATTATTGATTTTCAAATAAATCCAGCTTCAAGTTTTGATCAAAGTACCAATTCACTTAAAAATACAAATGAATTCATGATAGCTTTTCATAACAGCGTATTTTACTTCTCAAAGGGCACTAGAAGTCCAGCTAATTATCATGAGAAAAGTTAGCAAACATTTTGAAGTTAAAAAGGGCCCTAAGGAAAAGAAGGGTCCCAAGCCTCAAAAAGGTTAAAAACTAAGCTGTAGAAAGAAACATCATGGGATAACTGTGAGTACTTGTTCTGTAGCTAGGAGAGAGAGCTGGCCTTCCCAGAATCACACTGTGGAGCTGACAACTGGATTCTGTAAGGTCCCAAGATGCCTCTCCCTCTGGACGACAAACAATACTCTATCTGGTGAAGAGTAGGGAAGGAGAAGCCAGTGTGCTAGATCGTTCTACTGCTCAGCAGTTGCCAGTGCTCAAAGACGGCACAGAGCTTGGTGAAAGGACACCAGAAGACAGTTTAGAAAAATGAACAAACACACCAGGGCTGGGGAAATTTCCGGGCTCTTTCGACATAATTCACAAGCCTCTTTTCCAACACCTACAAACAACCAACTTTCTGATTCAGTTTCTCCTTCCATTTGAAAAAGCGGGGGGGAGTGAGACACAAAACATGGCCAGAGATAATGGCTTTATAGTATTTAGAGATCACTGGAGGATATACAGGAAAATACGAATGAGATCAGCTGGCTCAGATACAAACAAAGTCTCAGACTGATGGTCACATTTGGCACCATAAAAGAATCAATATGTTGAGCAGAGATGCATCTGCTGGTCCTCAGCTTAACATCTTGACTAATGACAGAGAAGCAGGAGCTAAATGGCATCTCAATAAAATGTAGAGAAGACTTCAAATTAAAAGCACTGAGAATTCTAGCAAAGGGGAGGAGTAACATCATGGGACTCACAACGACTAGAAAACTGAAACGTGATGAACACACAGATGAGGTGCTACCTATGGGAGAAAACAGCAAAGGACATCTAGGAGAAAACAGCCTTCGCTAGGAGAAAAACAGCTTAAATACCGTTCTAAGAAAAACCCTGGAAACAGGAATGGGTAAGGTGGCAAAGACCAGAATGTTCAAGGGAGACAAGAAGAGGGAAAAAGGCCCTGGACATTAGTACTGGCCACAGAAATCCCTAACTAAATGCACAGCTCCAGTAAAATAGAGGTGAAGAGAGCAACTGATGACTCCACATTCTGTAGTCTGGAAAGAAGGGAGGATTCAGAAATAAGGAGTTAGACTGAGGAAACAAATTTCAGCACACAGCCTATCCCCAGTGGGGATGGGAAGCCAGCAGGGAAGGGGGAGAGTGGTAAGAGTTCCAGGAAAAGGGCAAAGGAGTTAAAAGTACTTAAAATAATGCTGTACTGAGAAAACCACACAGACTCTGCCACTCACATCAGTGCTCATCAACAGGATCAACATGAGGCAAGGCTGCACGAGCTGAAGGAGGCAAAACTAGTGAGGCAGAGACTGACGTGAGTGGACTGGAGGAGGTCTGCCAAACGAGCAGTAGGTAAAGGCAGACCCAGGGAGACGGTTTACCTTAGGAATGGTGGACGGTGCTACGTACTGGGGCCTAACATAACACAGCCCGTGCCCTTCCATACTGAGACTTTAAAAAAAAAAAAAAAAAAAGCCATGAGGAAGAGTATGCAAATATGCTGATTCTGCTCCTCCCTCACAGGAGGACTATTTGTCACCAGAATGCTTTTCAGGGAAACACCAAGAGAAATCCTCATCAATTTCATCAGCCAGAAGGTCCCTTTAAGCCAGCAGGACAGAAGCTGGCAGAGTTATTAATGGCTTTCCCAGCTGCTGAACTCTGTACATCTCTGATTAACTCTCAGAGGGGTATTTGGGAAGGACAAGGGGTGGAGGGAATAAGACTTTCTTGTAAAAGATTTTATAAGGGGGAAAAAAAAAAACACCCTTCAAACAATAAGGCATCCAAGACAAATGCCAAGTATAAGAAAATGCATCTCTGGAACAAGGGAGAGAAACACAGCAGCGACTCTTGCTAAATGCCTGGGATTAATTGCCTCAGAGAGAAGCTATAATTTAAAGGAATGAAAAATACACCTACAGACTGCCGGCTGAGTCCTGACCAGACAGTCAGCTTGTCATTCCTCCTCATGACAAATGGCTCTGACTCGGGCCTTTATAAATGAGGCTCTTGCAGCAAAAAGCTCAAAAGGCCATTGTCCTCTCGACAATACACAGTTGACTTTGCTGAAAATTAGACTATTAAAAAAATAAGTGTCTCCCTATGCTCTTCTGTTTTTATTCAATTTCCAGACAACAGAAGGCCTAGTTGGTATTCCTGTCCCTGGATGGCACAAGTCCTTTCCTTACCCAGGTGCTCTTGGTAAGAAACTGAGGCCCCCCTCTCTATGCCAAGGACTGTGCACACGTGTAAGGGTTTAGATTTCTTGGAGGAAGGCTCAGGCTCTGGGGGTATCATTCACAGGGGACAACTAAGAGCACGGCCCCCTTGGAACTGCAGAGCTTTAACTTTTCCCTAAGAAACAGTAATAGATAATTACCATTTACAAATTTCTCTCTTCCCTTATTCTACCTTTCATTTCATCTGCACATATTCCATATTCCTACTATGCATTTTACATTAAAAAACAAATCTATAGGGGCGCCTGGGTGGCTCAGTCGGTTAAGCGTCCGACTTCGGCTCAGGTCATGATCTCGTGGTCCGTGAGTTCGAGCCCTGCGTCAGGCTCTGTGCTGACAGCTCAGAGCCTGGAGCCTGTTTCGGATTCTGTGTCTCCCTCTCTCTGACCCTCCCCCGTTCATGCTCTGTCTCAGTCTCAAAAATAAATAAATGTTAAAAAAAAAAAATTAAAAAACAAAACAAAACAAAACAAAACAAAACCAATCTATATGTCTAAGTGGTTATGCCCTCCTTCCTCCCCGCCCCCCCCCCCCCCCGGCTGTTTAATTCTTTCCTTCTGTGTTTTCCTCTTCTATACCCAAGTACAATCCACACATATTCCCTTTTCCTTCTCTTCTAGCATTCCTCAAAATGAATATTCATATGTATTTTACTTGCCCAGAAAGAATGCTAATTCTAAAGTTGCTGAGCAATAGCCTATATTTCTAAGCAATAGGCTCAAAATCCTCAAGGAAAGAGCTAGAATTTAGATAGGCATATATTTTAGAAATGTGTTGGGGCTCTCCAGGTACCAGATATCCTATTCCTGATCCCCAGGAAGTCTCCCCACTTCTCTGAGACTTTTCATTATTCTGCCTCTGCTGAACACAAAGCAGGTTCATCTAAGGTAGTTAGCTCCAACAAAGATCTGAGCACTTTAGGGGTAAACTTCAGAAATTATCCATTCTGATTTTACAAATCAGACACTGAGGCATAGGGTGTGAAAGAGACTTGCCCAAGATCAAATCTGTCAAGTAACAAATTTGACTCAGCCTAAACTAGAACCCGGGCCACTCTCTACACAGGAGTTGTCAGGCTAAGGGGGCAGCAGGCACTGATGAGTGATCCCAGGTCCCACCGCAGCTGCTCTAGGAGTCGCTTGCTATTTTACCAATTTAGTTCAAAACTGGTTCAAGTAGGAGTCAAAAAGGACTCAGGCAACATTTCATTTGCAGAAGTAGGAAGTGAGACAGCTGAGCTTTCGCAGCTCATTTCCCAGGAACATTCACAAACAGGCCCCACTCTTAGAAAACACCAAGCCTCTTACACCCAATACTTAACATTCAGTCCTCGTATGTTCTCTCCTCTATTTCGCCCACTGCTTCCTAAGTGGTTTTCCTGCATCCATACACTTGCCACTTTAGGTCACCCCAACCAATGCTGTCCGAGTTAGCTGCCTCAAATACATCTTCAATAATAACTTCCCCCAGATAAAAATATGATCCAGGGGTGCCCAGATGGCTCAGTTGGTTAAGTGTCTGACTTTGGCTCAGGTCATGATCTCATGGTTTGTGAGTTTGAGTCCTGCATCAGGCCCTCTGCTGTCAGCACAGAGCCCGCTTCAGATCCACTGTCTCCCTCTCTCTCTGCCCCTCCCCTGTACTCGCTCTCTCTCCCTTCCTAAAATAAATAAACATTAAAGAAAATAATAATAAAGTCCAAACTTTCAGCCAGACATTCCAGGCCCTCAGTTCAGGCCTTTCTGATCTTCTCTATCACATTACAAGCATTCTGTAGCTCTAGCCACAGATTTATTCAGGGTCCCCTGAATATCTTTATTTATACAGGGTCCCCTGTAAATCATCTATCTCTGGGCTTTTGCTTACGCTGCTCCCTTTGAATCTCTTAGATTCTACTGTACCTATCTCCTGTACCCTAACTTCATCCTCCACATCACTTCATCTAAGTCCTATGCAGTCTTCCCACCCAGTTGAAACCCATGGAGCCTCCTCACATCTCCCCAAATACTCTCTTCCCTTCATAGAACGCTGCTCTGTATTTTAGTGCTACCTTATTACAGTCTGTCTCGGAAGTTATTATGTAAAAATCTGCTCCCGTTATTTCATAGCCTAAAACTCTTCAATGACTCCCTTCACCTACAAAATAAAGTTTACCTCCTTTGCAAGGTACAGGAGACTCTCCAAAGATCTGGTGCCACCTTAAGTCTCAGGGCTCATCTCCTGCCACATATCTTGGACTTTAAAATCTAGTCAAACTTATCAACAAGGGAATTTCTGAGATATTCCATGCTATTTCACGTTTCTATGACTGTGCATTTATTTGTCTTTCTCCCAAGTATGTCTAGAAGTAAAGGGCCTGTTGTAATATGTATAACTTTCTCTTTTATAAACCCACCTTGTAGGGGCGCCTGGGTGGCTCAGTCAGCTAAAGGTCCAACTTCGGGTCAAGTCATGATCTCACAGTTTGTGGGTTTGAGCCTTGCATCGGGCTCTGTGCTGACAGTGTGGAGCCCTGCTTGGGATTCTCTCTCTCTCTCTCTCTCTCTCTCTCTCTGTCTCTCTGTCTCTCTGTCTCTCTCTGCCCCTTCCCCATTCACACTTTCTCTCTCAAAAATAAATAAATAAAAACTTATAAAAAAATGAATAAACCCACCTTGTAAAAGAAGCAATCAACCACTACAAAAATCAAGTAAGTGAAATTATTGAAAACTCTCTGGTAAAAAGGAAGAGAACAGTTCCTTATCTCATCCCACTTTAAGAACGACTTCTGTATAACACCACCACTCACCAAATACAGCTCATTGCCTGATTCCTGACTGTTCTAACAGGTTGCAGCCCATAAAGAGAATAGCTTTAAAATGTGTTTCTTTTGAATTTCTCTTCTACTTCTAATATCAAAGAGTCTACGGTTTGTAAGTTAAAGAAAAGAACAAAAGCAACTCTTCTTCAAAATGAAGTAGACAGGAACACTCTCCAAAGATTTACCCTTCCTTTTCTTGGCTATAGTTATGTATCTGTTATTAGTAGGCAGACTCCCACAGGAGTCCCGGAAATTCTGGGCACAGAAGAGAGAGCAAGAACAAGTACTACCAATGGCATGTAGCTTCACTCCACTGGAATTTCTGGCCACGAGAACTTGAAGCAAGTATATGAGTCTCACAAAGCTGCCAGGATTTCGCCTATAGACAGATGATAAGAATAGTATTATTTGCTTTCTAACGTGTTTTCTTTGCCATGACTCAACTAAATTTCAGTTACGTCAAAAGGGCAGGTGAAGAATATTAAATTCTGAACTAAAAGCAAGTAACTCCTCTTATGTCAACCCAATCAGATGGTAGAGCTGAGTGACAGCCCTCAGAACTCTCAGCTACATCATACACCAAAAAGACCTTTTAACAACTTCCTTGCTAGAAGGTGTCTAGCAAGGGGACCATTAAAGGAGAAGTCCTTTCTGTATGAGGCTCTCTGCACGAGTGTATGGGGTACTGCTAGAACACTTCATTCCAAACTAAGGAACCAGAACCCATCTCTGGCACCCAGAAGTTACTGTCACACAATGAAACATTTTTGCCTGTTTGGTCATAATATGGATTTCTGGGTAAAAGGAACTCAAACACAACCAGATAAATTAGAAAAATGAAGAAAACAGATGTAATAAATCTAAAGTGATTTCATCTTAAGGCTGAAAGCCTAGAATTCTCACTGAGACGTTTTTCCAAAGTAAGCCTAATGTCACAACGGTGAATGAAGAACTTGCTCTCTTCTGAACTAGCAACAACTTGAAGTGAATATAATTCCCCTGTGGCTGGGATGTGTGGTGGAGATATTTGCGACTGATCCAGTCTGAAGCTTCTCCAATTGTCATCAGCTCTGGGTATTCTTTGCCTTGGAAGGCAAAGCAGTTACAAAAAGAGGCAAGAAGGGCAAGAAATGAACTACGGATGATTCTGGGATTATACGTACATTTAGAGTAACAGATAACATGAGGAAGGGGGTGAGGATAACAGGAACAATAGACATATACCACCTCTTGTGCAGGCCTTAGCAACTTCTGGGATACAGCACTTAACCACAGGGCTTCAAAAAAGCTTCCATCTCTTTCCAAAGGGATGGTGAAAATTAAAATGGCAGTTTTCCTTATGCTTATTTGCCTTCTACATTCTAGCAGGTGGTCTGGGCTCAAAAGCAGGCAGACAGCAATGTCAGCGACAGCCACACCTTTACCCTGCTTGTGAATATCTTTATGCAAAGACAGATGCCGAACGCTTCAGGACAGACCTTCTGACAGCGGGTTTCTGGATGCCCTGTTTGTGCATTTTGATAAACACAGGGACCCTGCAGTCTCAATTCTGGCCACAGACAGAGATGAATGGCAGGAGATGATGCCTGCCTGGACAGATGGTCATTAATCCAGACCACAAAAGAACAGAAAATTTAACCTGCTGCCGACCAACCTTCAAAGTTATCTTCCCTAGAGATAAATCTAGATAGTCTTCTTCCACAGCAAGCTCAGGGAGCAAGAGCTCAAATGTGGTTCTACATCATTTTTAAAGGTTTTTAAATCTGCAGGACAATAAAAGCCAGACACTAAATATGTTTACTCCTGTTCTCAAATCTCAGACATGTCTGATTTTGGTTGTCTCTGTATCCTTATTTTAAAAAATGCTACAGTGGAGTAAATACCTCATTAGGTTATTATAAGAATTAAATGAGGGGCGCCTGAGTGGCTCAATTGGTTAAGCGGCAGACTTCGGCTCTGGTCATGATCGCATGGCTCGTGAGAGTTTGGGCCCCGCGTTGGGCTCTGTGCTGACAACTCATAGCCTGAAGCCTGCTTCAGATTCTGTGTCTCCCTCCCCACCCCCTGTGCCCCTCCCCTGCTCCCACTCTGTGTCTTTCTCTCTCAAAAATAAAAACATTAAAAAAAAATTTTTTTTAAGAATTAAACAAGATTTATATATATAAATATATTTTTATATGTTACAAATATTTTATACGTTATACAATACATTATGAAAAATATTATCATAGGTGATAGACGATGGAAAAGAATCAAAAAAGATGGGATCTGGGGACTCTATACACCTGGAAGGGACAAGGTAGGTAACACCAAAATGATTCCCGGCTTAGCAAATGGGGCGAGAACTGAAGATGTTGAAGTGGGATGGCAAAGGCAGGAGCATGGCGTGTTGTGCAGGCAAGGAAACCAGTAGAGCAGTTTCTCCTAACAGCCCCCTAAGTGTTAGGAAGATTCCAGGTCCTGTCTAACTTACCTGCTTCTCTGTACCTGAAAGAACTATACATTATGATCATACGAGCTTCTGACTTTCCTTCTATTATCAAAGCTAAGGCAAAGGACTGCGGCAGAGAAATTAAAATGGGTGGATACAGGGGCACCTGGGTGGCTTAGTCGGTTAAGTTTCCAACCCTTGATTTCAGCTCAGGTCATGATCTCGTGGTTCGTGAGATCGAGCCCTGTGTTGGGCTCAGTGCTGACAGCGCGGAGCCTGCTTGGAATTCTCTCCCTCCTTCTCTCTGTCCCTCCCCTGTTCTCATGCACCCATGAACCCTCTCTGTCTTTCAAAATAAATAAACTTTAAAAAAATGGTTAACAATGGGCTGACACATTCCCTCAGTTCTCTCTCATTCCCTCTAGAAGTTAAGAGAAGAGAAGCAGCCGCAGGCAGCACTCAGTTTACAACGGGGGAGGAGAGCAGGGAAAGAGAAAGAATGAACAGACGGGAACTCAGCATCAACCAGCCAGCAACATCCTTCGCTAGGAGACCTGGACTACTAATATTGAGGTGACTAATCCACAGCTGCTATTAAAAACAAGATTACAGTCTGCATCAGCTCAAAAAGAAAGGCAAACACCCTGGCAAGGGACTTTCAGAGGAGCATTAGAGAAATCAGCCCATTGTTACCAACCAGGGAGCAACAGAAGACCCCTAGGGAGAAATAATGGTAAGTCAGTGCATGAAAGGTGAAGAAGGCAATGTAAATTCAGGTCGTGCTGAAGCCAGGGGGAAGGTGAGAGCACAGGTGGGCTGTGGGGAGCACAGGGAGGAGGGAGTCTGACACAGGAAAATCGAGGGGGAAGGAAGGGGAGAGGGAGGAGGTGGTAGCAGAAGAAAGAGAAGGTAAGATGAGAACAGAACATTTTAAACTAACCCAGAACTCCATTGTGAAGGACAAGTCACGAGGCAAGATACAGCTCAAAGGCATAAGCCCCACGTTTCACCACTGCAAAGAGATTACACAGCCTTCCAAACGTGCATGGAGGGAAGCTATGCAATCTGCACTGACTCCCAGAGCTCCCCAGGATTACTGAGGCTTTTCAGCAGTACTCAGTCCCAGCAGCGATGGCACACACCTGAAACTGCTTCTCTGAATAGACCCAAGAGCTGGAAAAATGATCATACCTGCAGGGGAACATATTTCACTACTGGTATGTGTCTGGGTAAGGGAGTGGAGTGGAGACTCTCCCCTCACTGCTGGTATATGCACCCACCTTCCCCTAGAGTGGACTGAAGGGAGAATGACACGTGCTGGGAGCCAGAGGGCAGCCGATGAGAGAGAATCAGGGCCCCTGCTCCAAAGCCACCACCGCGGCTTCAGGGCATCCCTGCATTTCTTTCATGTTTGTTTCTTCCCCAGACAAAAGAACCACCTATTCAGTCGGCCTTTTGCTTCCAAGTACACAATTGCTAGCGTGTTTAAGGACCATATCAGAAAGGCAAATTGGTAGAAAGGTTGTTTCCACCTCCTTAGTCATCTTTAGCAAAAAGATTTCTCCAACACATCTTAAAGCTCTATTGCAAGGTGGCTCCTGGGGAACTATCCATTCAGCTCACGGAAGAGGAAGGTTGAGAAGGAGGCAAGAACTCTTAACATCCCAGACCTGACCAGGTGATGTCAAGATAGAGAAGGAAAAAAAGGAAAATGACCGACAGGCTGTCCTATTCCAATGCTGTCAGCAAAAAAAGGAGAAAAAAATTCATGCTTAACCACCTCTCTCTCTCTCTCTCTTGTTTTGCATGTTTGAGAGTATCAAAATATAGGAATCAAAACAAGAGCTAAGCGTCCTATTTGATATAAACCAGGAATGGAAATTCTTTCAGAATGGAAAGAAACACAGTGAATGGTTAGAAAGGTGAGGAGCAGGAGGTCAGAGAGTTCAAACACAGCAGTGACACTGGGGTATTTAATCCTGTGCACAGGGCTGACCCTGCTCCTTTACCTCACCCCCATCATCCAATCGACCACTCAAAAACACCAGAAGAGCAAGGAATCACCTCTCAAACTACCACATTAGTTTGACAGGCAACTTTCAAAGGATCCCAATGGCGGAGATTGTGGGAGGGAGATAGTTTAAGCAATGGAGTAGGACCTCAAAGAATCAGTGTGATTCAAGGGTACGAAGGGACCTGTCTTTAGGGAAATCCAGATAATTTCTTTTTTTTTTTTTTTTTTTCAATTTTTAATGTTTACTTATCATTTGGAGACACAGAGAGAGGGAGACACAGAATCCTAAGCAGGCTCCAGGCTCTGAGCTGTCAGCACAGAGCCCAAGGCTGGGCTCAAACTCACGGACCGCGAGATCATGACCTGAGCAAAGCCGGACGCTTAACTGACTGAGCCACCCAGGCACCCCCAGATATTTCTGTTATTTCTAATCTCTACACCTACTCTGCTTAAGAAAAAATACCAACCATCCTTTCTCTCTGACATTGTGAAAACAGACCATGAGAAGCACTTCCATAGCCACTGTTCATGCAAAAGGGAAATAACGGTGCTGCCTATGTAGCAGCAGCCATATTCTCCAGCCTGGCCTGGGGCCAACGGGCCATCTCTCCCACAGGCTCCATGAAACAGCAGCACAACTGCCAGAGGTGGCAGTACCCTGCACATTTTAACCCCCATTCCCCTCACCCCATCCTGCTACTCATACATAAGAACTTTGGGGTTTGAAGCAAGAAAGGTCAACCACTGCTGCTTGGACAGTGGTCAACTTAGAAGCACACACAGCTTGAGAGGACAGGGAAGAAAGCAAGCTGAGTAGGTACTTACTCAAAGTCCTCAAACTCCAAGTCGGTTCCCTCTACTGATGGGCCCTGGTTGTCTGAGGAAGAGGAGGAGGTGGAGGAACGGAGCCGGTTCTGCTGATAGCGCATGGAGCGCTGGCGAATACTGTCTCTCCGTGAGAGATACTGGATCATCCTCTGGGCGTAGTATGCGGCAGGAGATAATCTGAGAGAGACAGAGATGGACAAACACAAACTAGCACTAATGTGGGGAATACTGTGAAAGACAGTAAATCCAGCTCTCCTTGCTGAGGCGAACTCCGGAGACGTGAAAAATAAAGGGCATTTAACTCACCAGGAGGTCTGTACTGCACAATATGCTTATTAGACTACCACCCGTGTTTCTGTTCCGAGAGGAGGCAAAGAGGCTGTGTAATCAGTCATCATCTGCTCAATAGCTGCCCCCTCCCAAGGGGATAACACTGGACCTTCCTTTTTTTGTTTCTTTAGGGACCCATTTTAGCTTCTCAGGGTGCCATTCATACGGATTTACAGCCTTCTTCAACCATCCAGACTCAAAATATAAGAAACGAAAAGGGACCACAGCCACCATCTAAAGGCCAGCTCTCCCTTCATTTTATACAAGAGAATAGAGGCCAGGAGATGGCAAAACGGACATGACTAGAGAAGGTACCATCTTCACCAGGTCTTCTTTCTTCTCCAACAAATCCACATAGCTTCATATTTGCCCTAGCTCCCTAAAGCGAGCTCTCTGAACCTCTCAGCTCTAATGGGTTACTCACAGACATTCGTAACACAGAGAAAATATTCAGGATTGAAAAAGAGAGTAAAATATACTCAGGAAAACAAAATCTCACAGGGAAGAAAAGATTTTTCTATTTCTTACAATAGAGCATCCGAGGTGACATGGGCACTAAGCAATAGAGGAGGCAACAGTTATTCCTTTTTCTTCGTCCTTACTGTGGCTATTCTCAGTGAATTAGTCTAGACCTCTAGTCTGTGTCTTAGTGTCTTCATACCCCTGAAAACGCCTAGTGTCTGCTACAATTTACCACATTCCCTTTCTCAAGTTTTTCCTCCATCTTTCACAAGACTGCTATATACTAAGAAAGTGAGAGCAGAACAATACACTTTGACTCAACAATTCCACTAGGAATCTTATCATATAGAAAAACACAAGGATATATACATGTTGTTAGCATTAGTGAAAAACTAGGAAATGTCTCAAATGCCCACCAACAGGTTAAAGAAATAAACTATATCCGTACAAAGAAACACTATGTAACTATTAAAAAGAATAAATCATCCCTATACACACACAAGAAAAACCCTCTAAAACAAAAATTTAAGTGGGAGAAAAACTGAAGAATGGTATGCATATACTAATATGTATACAAAAACATATGTTTCTGTAATTAGAACAAAAAACTAAAGGAAACACAGCAATTCTAATGAGGATTCCTGGGAATCTTAACTTCTATAATGTTTGAACATAAAAGGAAAAAAAGTACGTATGTGTGTACACACACATAACACATATATATTTAATGGAAATCTGGAAAAACTGACTGAGAATGGAAATAATAACAGTTACATCCAAATGGTAGGGATAGTATTTACAAAATCTTGCTGCCCTACATTTCCTTACCCCTAAACAAAGTTTCTGGGAAAACCTCAGTGTGTCTACTGACTCAGAACAAAGGAGATTCTGCAGTCACCTGCTATAGGAACTAAGGCTGTCTCTGAAATGCCAGTCATCAGAGGTGGTATCCTTCTGGCCAATCATCAAATGGAATTCCCAAGAAGGCCAAATGACAATCTTTGGAACTCAAAAGTCTTTGCTACAGAACAATATACTGCATTTGGCATCACTGAATCCAAAACATACAGCAGGTCGGCATGGGATACACAGATGTCTTGGCCAAGATCATCAGAGTACAAGAATCATTTCTTAAAAGTCTCAATGTGTGGAGCTTCCATTATCCATGTGGGCCCCTGTTGCCATGCATTTTGCAAGGATGAATCAAGAATCTTAAGTTTTCAAGAGACAAAAGTCAGCACTCTTGAGTTGTTCCTTTACCTACTAAATATACAGAAATTTTCCAGAAGTCAGCCATTGATGGTTAAATTGTCAAGTCAACCAGACTAGAAAAGAGTGTAAAAAACATTTCAAGAGCAGAATGAAGATTCTTCTTCTGGAATGGATTCTGAAAAGTGTCTGTAAGTATACACATTTCTCAGTTGTTAACCCACCCTAGTAACTAATGGGAAAATTATATTATTGGCGACAGAAGTAGAAAGAATGTTGATGCAGACAATAAGACTGCCCTTTTATGTAAGGGCACAATTTTAGCACTAGGTAACCTAATTGTTTAATTTCACTATGGCATAGGAATTCCTTCTAAACTACAAAAATATGCATCAATGGCAAAGAAAAAGGGATTCCTGGCACAATTATTAAATACAAGTACATCCTGGCCTCGTCTTTGTAGGTAGCCAGAGGGAAGCTAAGGATCTGAATGCTGAATCATCTCACAAACACTTTGACCTATATATACTGTGTAGGGTGAAGTCTAAGAGGAAAAACTAATTAAACAACCAGCAATGAGGTAGCAATCATCCTCTTACTGAAAGAGCTGTATAATCACCAAACTCTGAAGTGTTCCAAGCAAAAATTTTTAATGTTTAATAAATTGCAAGTTTTCTTCAAGGAAGAATATTTTCTCCTCCAAGAAAACCTATTTTGTGTTCAGAGGGAAAATGTAAAAATAGCAACACCACAAAGTATGACACTTTCTGTGATAAAGAGATGTGAGTGGGAGTAAATAAAAGATTTATTACATGAAAGGAAGACAAATAATGGTCTTTAAGAATTACCATTAAACTTTGTCAGGTTAAAAATTCTGGGGATGAGATTCCTATAGCTGTCCTAAAAGAAACTATTTTATAGCAAGAAGTTTGCTGTCTTAGTGTTTCAGAGTCATTTGATTGATGCCAAAAATTTCTTTCTTTTATTTAGGACTTATTACTTTTAAGTATGATTAGAGACATACACTTCCATGTTTGGCCGTCATCTCAGCTGCCTCCCCATATTCCCTGATCCTTGGATTTGCCATTTCTGGGGTATGGAAAAGGAAGCAAGAAGGTAATGGGGAATCTTTTCATTAGTCTCTCAGAAAGAACACTCAGTATCATGACACCACTGTGGCCAACAACAAAATCACTCAATATCCCTAGAATGAACCTTATCTACAGGCCTTTCCAGGCTTGAAATTCTTAATCTAAAGCAAAGCTCACTGGAGTGCCTAGGTGGCTCAGTTGGTTAAGCGCCCGACTTTTGGCTCAGGTCATGATCTCACAGTTCGTGGGGTTGAGCCCCACGTGGGGCTCTGTGCTCATAGCTCAGAGCCTAGAGCCTGCTTCAGATTCTGTGTCTCCCTCTCTCTCTACCCCTCCTCCATCTGTTCTCTCTCAAGAATAACCTTAAAGAATACATTAAAAAACAAATAAAAATAAAGCAAAGCTCATTTAGCTTTTATCTAACCCCTATTTGTTAACTTGCCAACCCCACCATTATAAATTACTCTTTCTTTTGGCAAAGCCTCACAATGAGCTCTAGTGTTGCCTAAATGATGTGAAGGTTATCCCTTTTTGAGGTCATTAACAGAATCAGTTAAGTCTGGTTGTAACACCAAAGGACTGCTCGCTATATAAATGTTATACATCAACTTGACACCCCATCCTTGGTCCTCAATTTCCAGTATCAGGTAAGGGTGGGCCGTGAACTCATTTAAATGCTTTCTTTTGTTTTTTAAATCCCTTCAAGAACTCTTCAAATATCTTCTAATCAGTGTAAGGTAAATGCTTTAATAAAATGGCAACTTGTTCTTTTTGGTTACCCTTTTGTCAGTCATCTCTTCCTTTAGGTAGCATCCAAAAACTGAACATCTGAATGAGCTTGATTTCTGCCTTTTGATAATCTAAATTCTCTCTCAAATGGGAGCAAGTAGGATTTTTTGTTAGCTGGTTAGTTTTAATTTGTAAGTAATTTCCCTACTAATAAAAACTTGTTTCCCTTTTGGCTGTCCCTTTGAATGGCAACAGCCTCCCTGATTAGCAAAAAAGAAGTATCCTGTGACTCTGCCAGTGGCCTCCTCAGGTCCCTCCTCTAAGTGCCCCACTTATAGGAATGAGCCCCAAAGGACGAGAGCTCAGTCAAAACTCCCTGTCATCAGAGGTTCTGTTCACTTACCTGCAACACTTCCCAATCACCTGAACCACCTGTCTCAAAACTGTAACTGAAGAGTAAAAGAGCACCAGGACCAGAGAGGCACAGAATGGGGCTTCCAACAGCTTGGCAACCCCAAGGGCAGCCCCTCCCCCCCACCTAGTGCCATTTCTCACTTTGGCCTTACCTCGCTGGGTCTGGGTAAATTGGGTGCTCTCTGGATCCTGCTCCATCATAACGGGATAATGAAATGAGGGAAGACTCCAGCAGCCTCCTAGCAGAGATTAAAAAAATGGCAATAATCCCTGTCAATTACCAACTCAGAGGTCATTCATAAGGAAAAATAGGGGGAGAGATAAATAACATCCCCCTTTGCAGCTAACTGACACCTGTTATCTGGGATCACACCTTCCTACAAACTAAATAAATAAATAAATGAGCTACAGAGCTCCCACACTGGGTATGGCCACTGTATATGCTGAATACTGCTCTTCAGTGAGAAATGAACAAGTGCTTCAGAGACATGATCTTATTTCTATTTGTAGTATCTCCAGCAGACAAATAGGAGGTTGGGATCAACACAGGAGGGGAAAATTAGGCATACCCAGAGATTATCATGTAGTGCCAACATTTATCTTGGTGTTCAGTTCCTCCATGTTACCCTAATCCACATTCCCTTATCTTCTACTCATTCTGCTCTGCCTACACCCTTTTTGTGAGAAGGAGTACTCCTCAGGCTCTCTTAACAACTGACAAAAATCTTTATTTATATAATCTAGCCCAATCATAAGTTCAACTGAGCATATATGATACACCCACATTTTATTGAGTACTTTTTTGGTGCCAGGTGAATACTAAGCACTTCACATATATTTCTTTACTTAAATCTCACCATAACCTGGAAAGGGAGGCATTACTATACAAACATGAGAACACTGGGCCTAAAAGTTAAGTATATGGCACTGCGGCACAGGGCTATTAAATGACAGCACCAGGACTCCATGAAGTTCTGTGAACTCCAAAATGCTTCAAACCAGGATGCTATACTGTAGGACCTTGTAGGCTCCAGGCAGGTAAAAAGTGTGTATGTATCCACTGTGAGTCCAAGCTAGAAGGTGGGCTTTGTATCACTGGCTCTTCCTGTTTTTTAAGGGAAGCCAGAAATCTGGACTTCTCCATGTAATCTCCTGAAGATTTTAGCTAAAGTTTAGCTAAAACATTTTTTTCCCTCTTTGTACAAGGGCCACTTTAAACACATCTGATAAATGTGGCCCAGGGACCCCCTAGTTTGCCATATCTGCTACACTGCTTCCCAATTCAAATGTGCCTTGGCAGCCAATCAAGCTCCTGCCAGAGAACACATTTCAAAGGAAATGGTCTCAGAAAGAAATGCATATTGTTCCTCTCCAGCAGCATCTTGCCTGGCTCTCCCGGGAACAGGTCTCCGGCTCCCTGCCAGACTCTTCTTTAAAGCAGATCTGCAGGATAAGGACAGCAGCTACCAATCTTTTCCAATTGAGTTAATTCAATTCACTGTTATTAAAACCAGCTGGCTTTAGGTATAGTCATGTGCAGTCACTTTATCCCAGCAACTGGCTCACCAAAGCATTTCCCCTAACAGCCTGGGAAAGAGATATAGCAGAGGCCCTGTCAAGCTGGCTTGCTACCTTTCCTGCCCAGGACAACCAACGGTTACATGATGCTTTCTATCTAGACAAGGCCTATAACCCCCACACATAAGACCCTTTACACAGTCCTACTACTGACGGGAGAGAACATTACAATGTAACCAATGAGGCAGAGAAGAAAGCCATAAAATACATCTCTCCGGTTGAAAACCTGAATCTTCAATGGTATCACTGTTTATAGCAGCAGAAATGCCATGTTTCATCAATTCTAAGAGCCACCCTCCCATTTATAATATGTCTGAAATTGGGATGTATCTTATAAATGCATGACGCCGTTTAATTGGCAGGATTTTTTTTTTTCTTTTCATTAGGGTCACATAAAATAATGACTAAAATAATGGTATGTCTCGGAGTTTTGCACCACAGAATGTTAGAGGAAGGGGCAGTGAGAGGCACACAGACTGGAGAAAGAAGAAAAGTGAAATTTCGAGAGGAGTATCTATTCAGGACTTTTATGCCACCTTAGATAAATACTTGTTCACTGCTAATGAATTAGTTCTAGGAATTGGAAGGTTGGAGAATAGAAGCAAGACCTGGGAGCAGCTGACTTCCCTGGAACACTGAGAAGTTTGTTCCATCCCAAAGGGCTCTGGAGTCAGTCCTGGCCATAACAGCCCTGGCTTGTTATCCTCCAAATGGCTGCTTAGTAAGCAGAAGCCCTTTGGCAAAGAGCATCCTGCAGAGTGACCAACACATATCCTTCTTAAGTACTTCTGCCTGGAAAATGATGCTACTAAGTTGGGAAGCCAACATTACCCCCTACTTCTATGCTAAGGCTGTGCCAGTATTCAGAGAGAAGATGACTTTTTAAGAATGCTATAAAGGAGATTCTTGAACTGGGAGAGTTTGGATTAGATAATTTCAATTTTAATGATTCCGTTTTATAATCCTGCAAAGTCTACTTCCCACCTTACTTTCCTATCTTAATTAAGAAGACTTCTTTAAATCAGGGTAAAACCAAAATGTTAAGCTGTATCTCTGGGGAGTCCCTGATGAGGTTCTTCTGGAACATGCATCCCTTGTGCCTACTCACTACAGAATCTGCTAGCACCATTTGCTCCCCAGGCAATACAATGGACTGGCAAGCCATATATATACATGGCATTTTAACTGCTAATACACAAAATCAGGAGAGCCAATTACTATGAATAGCACCCCCACACACTTATCACTGATTAAACATTAAGTTCTCGTCGATTACGAGTACTATCTGAAGGAATAAAAGACTTCTCCAATTGGTATTGAACAGAGAAAAGAACAAGAGCTACTAGATGAGTAAACATGACCACCACTCCTAGGAACCTCTAAGAAAGACCTTTCTCTCCTACAGTTAGCTTCCTACAAAGAGCCATCCATGGGGAAATGATACAAAATGCGATGAGATGGCAGCTGTGTGCCTTCTTCACTGGCCACCACAAATGTGACTTGAATTAACCATCTATCGTGCAATTCAATGATGGGAAATCAGGTAGGACTTAGGAGGGGCTCACACAAGCTTATTCAAGCTTGAAGCTACCTTTTCATTCTGACCTGTGATCACATTTAGAAATGTATTTATTTATTTATTGATGTTTGTTTATATTTTGAGAGAGAGACGGTGAGAGCCAGGGAAGGGCAGAGAGAGAGAAAGGGAGACACAGAATCTGAAGCAGGCCCAGGCTCTGAGCTGTCAGCACAGAGCCCGATGCAGAGCTCAAACTCACAAACCGTGAGATCATGACCTGAGCTGAATTCTGATGCTTAACTGACTGAGCCACCCAGGTGCCCCAAGAAGGGTTTTTAAAGAGTCACTGAACCCCTGTCAGGGAAAAAAACAAAAACCCTCTTTCTTTACAAGTTTGCCTGGTTCGTTCTCTGTATCAGTGGCGTCCAAGTGAGACACACAAAGGTTGTGCTATTTCAATCCACTGGAGAACAGAAAGAAAATACCAGAACTTTTGTTTTATAATGTATGACCATAATGTATAACACACATGGATTGCTAAAAAGCCTTTACTAACAGAAGTATTTTTTAAAGTCTGGAGACCACTGCTCTATCAAACTATATCCTACTTTTAAGAAAATTCCACATTTAAAAGAATATGCGCAAATATATAAATATAAGAGCCATAAATATCCAAAACATAACCATACTCATACATAGAGCAGAAGAGAGAGAATGATAAAGCAAATGTGGTAAAATGCCAATATTTAGGGAATATGGGTAAAGAGTACATGGGATTTCTTTGCACTATTATTTGCAACTTTTCTTCTTTTCTGAAATTATTTCAAAATTAAAAACATTCAACATACAAAATTGAAAAGTAAACCACTGAAAACTAAAAAGAAAATGCTTCATTTTCAAAAGAATTGCTCGCTTCTTAAAAAGGATTTCTTCAAGTATCAAGTTGCCCTAATGCCCCTAGGTAGGTCTGGTAAACTACAGGCCCCAAGTCAGCTGCCTGTTTTTATAAAGTTTTATTCAAACATAGCCACATCCATTCATTTATATATTGTCTATGGCTGCTTTGAAGCCAGGAAGGCAGAGTTAAGTACTATCAGGATAGTAACAGCCTTAAAATACTTACTACCTGGTCCTTTACAGAAAAAAAAATCTGCCCATCCCTGCTCTAAAATATTTGCTTACATAAAATCCTCTGAAAGATAAAGTGGAGTCACTAGGAAATGGAACAGAAAAACCTGAAATCAAAGTATTACACACTAGAATAAGTTATCAAAATTAATATTAAGCCCCGCTAAAATCATTAGTCAATAGAAACACAATTCAGGCTGTAAAATTCCTAACATTTTATTTTACTTTGTTTCATTTTTAGAGAGCGAGCGTGCGCACTAGTGGAGGAGAGAGGCAGAGGTGGGGAGAGAGAGAATCTTAAACATGTTCCACACTCGGGTGAAGCCCAACATGGCTCTATCCCACCACCCTGGATCATGACCTGAGCTGAAGTCAAGAGTCAGGAGGCTCAACTAACTGAGCCACCCAGGCGCACCACCCCTCTTGCATTTTAAATGACCATAGCTATTTCTTCCTTCCCTGATTAATACTCTGAATATGTGCAAGGGGGTTCCCTAGATCCCCTAGATCCTTTGATGACTAAGAAAGCAAAAAAAAAAAAAAAAAGTGGAAGAGATCTCTGGGAAAGAACAAAGTTGTCAGGGCAGGTGAGATGGGTCATCTAAAAAAAAAGAACTTTCGTTTCAAATCCAATGGATATCAGAGTTAAGAAGAAGCAAACCGTTTGGGTACTAGCCTAGACAGAATGAGTAAGCTGGTGACAACTTTTCCTTACTAAACAATTATGTCCTGAAGATATTCTTTTAACTAGTTGTCAGATCACAGAAAAAAAATCAATATCCTAAAGCAAATAGACATGTGCAAACCTTCTCTAATCACTGGAAAATATCAACTTGCCAGAATTCTGTGACCTATACGAGACGTAAAGCCTGCTCTGAGAACCTAAGAGGCCACTGATGCCTCATGCCCAAAGAGTAATTTCCCGGCCTGGCTTTGATGTCTGGGTGGTATTTGCTATTTCAGTTCTGGGAAGCCAAACCCAAAACTAATAGCTCCCTTCTGCCTAGAAAATAAAATCCAAATTCCTCAGCTTGGTATCCAAAGCTCTGTAGCCAAACTTCTCATTCCTTCTGGATATATGATACACTCTAGCCTGGTGATTTTCAAACTTTTTGGTTTCAGAACTCCTTTAACATTCTTAAAAATTACTGAGGACCCCAAGGAGCTTTCGTTTATATGGGTTTTATCTATCAATATTTATATTTGAAATTGAAATTGAGGAATTTTTAACACAAGCATACATTCCATCATCCATGATAATCATAATAACCTTGTTACATGTCACACAGTGAAAACTACACTGAACACCTGTGAAACAGAGAGAGAACAGCTCAACATTATTACAAAAATAGTTTTGACTTCAGAGACCCCAGGCCATACTTTGAGAACCACTGCTCTAGCTAAACTAAACACACTCTCATTATCTCATCTATGCATTTAGGTTGGCCATTGCTTCTTTCTGGAAAGTTCTCTTTCCTCATTTCTAACTTAAAAAATCCTTTTAATCCTTTAAGGCTCAAAATCCTTTAAGGCTCCTCCATCCAAAAGTTTATACTCTCTTCCCCAAGACCCCCAATGCATTCTGAAACCTCCCTTCAAAGGCCTCTAACCAAGTCACCTTGTACTACACTTACTGATAAGTATGTTTTGTCTCTGCTACTGGACTACAACCCACATGAAAGCAAGTACTGGGTCCAAGTGATCTTTTTGTCCCCATTAAAACTCCTATCCTAATTAACATGTAATGAGAGACCAATAAGAATATCTGTGAATAAATCAGCAGTCATAAGACTTGGAAGAATAAATAAGAAGATCTGACTGCCCCTCACTGACCCCATGACTTTCTGACAAGGATGCTAGATGTCCAAAAACTCACACTAAAACTCCTGAAGGAACAAGGTTTTCGGAAACTGCTTACATCACTCCTCATCCCTCTGGTCACTTAAGCTGCTCAGGTTAAAGTGCTGACATAGTTGTACTGATAAATGCAGTGCAGCCAGGTCCCTGAGAGGCTTATTAAATCAGAAAGTCAGAGGCTGGCTACTTGCCTGAGAAACTACCACAGATGCTCCTGCGTGGTATATTGCTAAAAGAGACCTCATAGGGGAAAGAGGGCAATGATTTCAGGGGGATGGAGGGGCAGGAGGCCAAAGAAACTTGGATGCACTATTGCCTTATTCATTTTTGAATCTTGCTCTGCAAGCCTCCGATCTCTCCTTGGCGCATGCCTGGGCTGGGAGATGACAGCCCTTATTCTTCGTAAAAAATAATTGTGTGTTCTGAAATGACACCTCTATTATGATTTCCAAATTGACATCTCTGCTTTAAAGCGGAGGCATCCAAGCCTCCCCATTTCACACACTGGCAATTATCGTTTAAGTTATCCAACAATAGGCACTCATCTGATCACTGCAGGGTCCCCTATTTCTAGGAGTGCTCTTACAGCACCATGCTGTTGCCAGTGGAGCCTGGCAGGCAACTCCTGCCCCTGTTATGGGGTAGACCAAGGCAAGGTGGCACTGCTACAAGGCTAATACCATCAGAGAAGAAAACAAATATACTATATTAAGAGCTCACAGTGCCTGTCCTATGAATTGGCCTTATTTTACTATCATCAAGCATAAACCATTCACAGGGCTCAAAACAATGCCTTTCACCATAACCTCTTTACAAAACATTAACGTATTCCTCAATGCCTCTGTGCAGCAGCAGACAGTAAAACATCAGAGCACAACATACCAAAAGGAAAGAAGCTGGAAACAGAATTCATATTCAGTATACAACCGTGTATTTAGTTATACAAAGTCTTACCTGAAGAGTCAGCCAGAATACTCTGGGAAAACCTGACCCTCTGCTAACTGTTTGGTGGGTGGTTCTTTTTAATACAATTATAAAATGATTGGTTGCCACTATGCTTTGCTCTTGTATATCCTCAACACATTAGACGATACTTATAATATTTCAATTTATAATAAAAACTCACTTTTGTCAGCATCTGAATTCAAAGGCCCAAGATGATCTACAGGATGTGTTTATACTGTCTCCAAATTCATTTTCTCTGGCAGACTTGGAAGGTCTGCTCACAGAAGACCACAGACTTTTTTTTTTTTTTTTTTAATTAGAAATTTAGATCAGAGGCTTTTCACCAAAGGATGAATAAGAACATATCAATGACGACAAGTCCCACAGCTAGTTCTGATACTCACATGCACGGATACCCGAGAAGCAACAGCTGTGATATACAGGTTTAGATTTTAATTAAGAGGCAGTGCATCCTAATCGACTTATTTTCCCCAAAATCAAGAAGAGATTTACAAAATCCAATAATCCTAATTTCTCAGCTAATTTTATTAAAAATAATAGATAATCCTCAAAAAGGCTACTCTAGACCAACTAATTTTACAAAGAATATATTGGGTAGAATCATTTACTGCTTCAATAAGAGCAAATCCATACACTTCTTCTTAGATGATTTTTCATACTCATATTCCCAACCTGAAATTTAAAAAACCTTCAACGAAAGCCATCTGTTCTTAAATGACAGGCCACTGACCCTGGTATACTGCAAACACTATATATTATAAAATGAAGTAAAACCTTAGGGGTAACATCAGGAGAGCAAAGAGACTTAGTAAATGAAGCTTTACAAGAGAACAAGGAAAAAAGAATACAAAGTGGCTGGAGCATTTACTAACCAAAGGCAAAGAGGCAGCCTTCCTGGCTCATGTCTGTTCAAGTAATGAGGTTTCTGGAATCTACAGAAACAGATGAGGGGCAGAGACTCTAGCTGAGCCCCCAAACAATCCACTGTTAGCCCTTGAGCTAGCACAAAGCTCAGAGTACAACCACTTTTCTTATATCGTGGGTTCATTCTGAACTGCTTCTCTTAGTAACATTTGATTTTCACTGATTCAGCTCTAGGGTATACTGCTTGCCCTTCCACCCTGATCCTGACTTCAGCAACCTTCTTGATTCCTTTTGGACTCAGCATTTGACTCCACTGGAATAATTTCTCCACCATTTCCCTCTGTCTAGACAACATGAAATTGTCATAAATGACACCTAAAGTACAATTAGTAGAGAAACGGCAATTTCCACTCTCCTCCCCCGTTCCCCAAAAGAATTGCACATTAATGTCCTCTGGCACGTCAATCAACACTACCCTGAAGATTAACTCTGTGGAGCCTGGAAGCCATTTAATTCTCAGCTTACTAAATATTATGCCTTTCCCCCTCTACTATAATTAGAAGATGTAAATTGCCTTCTTTTCACTAGCACTAATGCTTGTAATCTCAGAGATCTGAATGCCTGCTAAATCAATACCTGTGTAAAAAAAAAAAAAAGTCCTTACAAACACCACTTTATCCAGCTGCATTTGATTTAGGAGACTCACAGACAAAAGCAAAAAGATAAAGCAAAAGTGGAGAAAGGCACTGAGAGAAAGGCAAGACTCAAGATCATCAGAATCAGGCAAATACTATTGTAACTATTATAAAATGGTTTGAAGACACTGCCAGTTCCTTGTGAGAAGTAACATTAAAAAAAAAAAAAAAAACAGCAAAACTGAAGGACAGCAAATCATGAAATAACTTATCAGTGATTTTTAATGGAGGGGACTTCCCCCAGGGAAATGGCAATGTCTGGAGACAGTTGCTGCAAACGGGTGGAGAGATGCACTGGCATCTAGTGGATAAAGGTCAGGGATACTGCTAAACATCCTACAACACATAGCACAGCCTCCCACAATAAAGAATTATTCAGACTTGGGGCGCCTGGGTGGCTCAGTAGGTTAAGCATCCGACTTTTGATTTCGGCTCAGGTTGTGATGATTTGTGAGATGAAGCCTACCTGGGATTCTCTTTCTCCCTCCCTCCCTCCCTCTCTCTCCATCTCTCTCTTTCTCTTTCTCTCAAAATAAAAAAAAAAAAAAAAGAAGAAGAATTACCCAGCCCCAAATGTTAATACTATTAACTTTTGTTGAAAAACTCTCTAATACATCTCTAATACATCTTAAGATATATGGTTGGAGACTAACCAAGAGAAACTCTTAGTAACTAATATATATCATAAGTCTGTGTTTTAGCTATAGAATCAGAATGCAGTTTAAATTCATCATCTTGCTTCACTTACTAGCTATGCGACCTTAGGGAAAGTCCATTATCTTCAGTGCCCAAATTTAAAGGGGAATCCCTATTTCACAAAGTTGTTATAATTAAGAACGTATGTAAAATATAGTAGCCATCACACAATCCAAAAAGTACCGACTATTCTTTTCTTCCCTGGACTACAACTCCTAAAGTGTCTGCAGGGCACTCTGGCCACTCAAGTCACTATGCTCAAAAAGGTGATTCCTCAGGAAAAAAAAAAAAAAAAAGACATGTGTTGAGAAGGATGAGTACTGTAGAGGCATAAACACTGGTATATGAACCCTAAGATATGAACCCTAAGGATCACATGTACCTCACCCAAACTAATAAAAGCAGTCATTTATCTACCAGTCTGTTAGTCTATCCAACCACTGATTCAAATCACGAGTACTTATTGTCTACCATTGGGTATATATTAGTATATAGGTTAGATATGGTCCCTAGAGTAGTCTCCAAAAATGGACCCCAGAGAACCATACTTCTTAGTATTCTTGCCCTTGTTTGGTTTCCTCCCACACTGAACCTAGACCAATCTGTTACTTGCTTTAACCAAGAGAATGTGGCAAGCTGTGCCAGTCTTGGTCCTAGACTTTGAAAGAACTGACAGCTTCCATTTCCTCCCTCTTGGAACTGTCACTTGGGGAGGAAGCCTCAAGCTGCTAGGTAAAAAGTCTGGCTATTTGGCTGGAGAAGTCGCATGGAGAGGAAGAGGACTAGCTGTCCCAAATGAACCTCTAGGTGACTCTAGAGAAACCCCAAGCAAGACCAGCAGAACTTTCTCTCTGAGCCCAGTCTAGTCAAAGAACAATGAAAGATAATAAAATTGTTATTTTAAGTCACTAAGTTTTGTTGTGTGGTGTGTTATACATCAACAGATGAATGAAACAGCTCCTGATCTTGAAGAACATACAAGCTAGTCACGACAGCAGCATTAGCACTAAGTCGATGAAGTTCATTACAAGCCAGAAGTAATCACATCTGTACTCAAAGGAGCCCTGGCTACTATAACAGGACACCAAATAAGACATTTGGAAACAGATCTTAAACGATAAAACTCAATGCAAACTTGCTCACAGTGTCCAAAGCATAAGTTCTTGATATTGGTCAGAAATATCAATGTCAATTTAGAAAACCTTGCTACTCTTTCCTCCCTATCCCAGTCTGGCTCTCCATCTTTCTGAAACATACTTCTGCCCTGGACGGCTCCCTCTTAATGTAGAAGGTAGCCTTAGAATTGGGGAAATTAAGGTTATTTATGCTCCCTCTCTTATCAAGAGGCAGGACCAGTTTTTTTGTTGTTGTTGTTGTTTTTTTTTGCACAAATCACTATAAAAAAGTGCAGGAAGGGGTGCCTGGGTGGCTCAGAAGGTTGAGCATACAGCTTTGGCTTGGGTCATGATCTCCCAGTTCGTGAGTTTGAGCCCCACCTGTAGCCTGCTCTGGATTCTATGTGTCTCTCTCTCTCAAAAATTAAACATTAAAAAAAAATTTTTTTTTAAGAGTGCAGGAAAAATGAAGATAATACCCTATTCTCTGCTATGGGCTCAATTACTTTCTGTATTATTAAGCTTTCTAATAAAGAACTTCACTGTGTTTGCTGCAAGTGACTAATGGAAGTAACTAGCATCAGCTCTATCGCAATAGCCATTCCTTATCCACCCTTTATAGGCACCTCACTTTTTTTTATGAACTTGGCTTACTCCAATTTTATAAGGTGAGATCTCAAAGATACCCCATAAAGCCTGAAGTCCAAAAAATAATGCCAACCTGCAAGCATTATGCCACGGCAAAGGGATATTTTTGTTTTGTTTTGTATTTTGAGCAAAGTAATAGAATAAAGGGGAAAAAGAGCAGGCATTTCTTGAGCGTCTAACCTTGTAAAAGCAACTGATACTTAACTCATTTACCCTCACATAATTTTCCAGTTGAGGAAACTGACTTTCAGAAAGGCTCCTTAGCTGCCCAAGGTCACACAACAGAGCTAGAAATCGAATCCAGGATTTCTCAACTCCACATCTTTCTGTTAGAACGCGTTACCAGGAGAAGACAGGGAACCTGAGGAGACTGTGAGAGTTAAAGCAACATATCATTACACAGAATGAAAGCAAAATAAAAGGTGATGAATAATACAAGGGATCTTAGTATACTACAGAGATTTGGAGGAATAGAGATTTGGAGGTGTCAAAGAGTTCCCAGATGGTCTAAAACAGTGTTCTCTAACTTAGAGTGTATCAAAACCACCTGGAGAGCTTGTTAAACAAGCACATTACATCCCCCCCCCCCCACTCCCCCACCCAAGTTTCTGATTAAGTAAATACGGGGTGAACCCAGGAACTTATATTTCCAGCAAGTTCCCAGGAAATGCTGATGTTCCTGGTCTGGGGACCACACTTTGAGAACCACCAGCCAAAGAGCTCACAATAAACACATTCTGATATATGCACCCTTCTCTCTCAGACCTCATCATATCCAAAACAGTGCCATCAAACACAACTGCCAAATTTAGTGGCTCTATGAGGGACTAATAGTCAGCAACTCTGTTGGGATGAATATTACAACAATGCTCCTTTGCCTTCAAGGAGCAAACAGAAAACGACCAGCCCAGCTTCTGCCTCAATTCTTTATGAGACAAGTGTGAGAAGGAATCAGAAAAGCATGCAGAGAGGGGCGCCTGGGTGGCTCAGTCCATTAAGCGTCCGACTTCGGCTCAGGTCATGATCTCACGGTCCGTGAGTTCGAGCCCCGCATCAGGCTCTGTGCTAACAGCTCAGAGCCTGGAGCCTGCTTCAGATTCTGTGTCTCCCTCTCTCTCTGACCCTCCCCCATTCATACTTTGTCTCTCTCTGTCTCAAAAATAAATAAACATTAAAAAAAAGAAAAGAAAAGCATGCAGAGAAGACTGCTGGACTTCTGGGACACTAGACTGGAGAAATTTAAAGAAAAAAAAAAAGAGAGAGTTCCTTCTTGTTTTAATTTTAAAAGGATTACATCTGCTGAAAAGGAAATTAAGAAAATGCTATTTACAATGGCATCAAAAAGAATGAAATACTTAGGAAGAAATCTAACCAAAGAGGTGAAAGACTTGCACACTGAAACCAAAACACTGCTGAAAAAAATTTAAAAAACACAAATAAATGGCAGGACGTCCCAGGTTCATGGACTGGAAGACTTAATATTGTTAAAACGTCCATATTAACTGAAAGCAATTTATAGACTCGATGCAATCTCTATCAAAATTCCAATGGTGTTTTTTACAGAAAGAGAAAAAAAAATCCCAAAATATGGAATCTCAAAGGACCAACAGTCAAAACAATCTTTTCTTTTTTTTTTAAGAGTTTTTATTCAAATTCCAGTTAGTTAACATACAGTGCAATAGCCAAAACAATCTTGAGAAAGCAAAACAAAGCTGAACACCTGACACTTCCTGGTTTCAAAACATATTACAAAGTACAATTATCAAAACAGTATGGTACTGGTATAAAGGCAGGCACACAGAACAAAATAGAGAGTCCAGATATAAACGCTTGCACATGTGATCAAATGATCTTTGACAAAGGTGTCAAGACTACATAGACAATGGAGAATGGATAGTTTCTCCAACAAATGGTACTGGAAAAACTGGCTATCCACATGCAAAAAAAGGAATATAGGCCCTTATCTCATACCACATATAAAAATTAACTAAAAATGAAAAACCTAAATGTAAGACCTGAAACTATAAAAACTTCTAGAAGAAAACACAGAAGGGAAACACAAACAAAAAGAAAAAAGGAAAGAAAACATAGGGGGAAAGCTTTATGACACTAGAAAGTGCTATGATTTCTTAGATATTACACCAAAAGCACAGTCAAAAAAACAAAAACAAATGGGGCTGTGTCAAACTTAAAAAACTCATGCACAGCAAAGGAAACAATCAAAAGAGTAAAAAGGCAATCGACAGAACAGAAGAAAATATTTGCAAACCGTTGATCAGATAAGGAGTTAATATCCAGAATATATAAGGAACTCCTAGGGATGTCTGGGTAGCTTAGTCGGTTAAGCATCCAATTCTTGATTTTGGCTCAGGTCATGACTGCGCGGTTTGTAAGTTTGAGCCCCACACAGGGCTCTGTGCAGACAGTGAGGAGCCTGCTTGGGATTTTCTCTCTCTCTCTCTCTCTCTCTCTCTCTCTCTGCCCCTCGCTTGCTCTCATTCGTTCTCTCTCTCTCTCTCTCTCAATCAATCAATAAACAAACTTAAAAAAAAAAAAAAACTCCTACAATTTAACAATAAAAGTCAAACAACCCAATTAAAAAACGAGCTAAGGACTTGAACATTTACCCAAAGAAGACATACATACAAATGGCCAACAAGCATATGAAAGATAATCAACAACACTTATCATCAGGAAATGTAAATCAAACTACAATGAGATACCCACCTCATGCCTATTAGAATGGCCACTGCCAAAACAAACAAACAAAAAACAAAAAACAAAAAAACCCCGGAAATCAGTGTTGGCAAGGGTGTAGAGAAATTGGAACATTGGCGCATTGTTGGTGGGATTGTAAATGATGCAGCCTCTGTGAAAAACAGTACAGAGGTTCCTCAAAAAATAAAAAAATAGAACTACCATATGATCCAGCAATCTTACTTCCTTTTTTTAATATAAATTTTTTTTGATGTTTATTGATTTTTGAGAGAGAAAGACACAGCGCGAGCAGGAGACGGGCAGAGACAGAGAGGAAGACACAGAATCTGAAGCAGGCTCCAGACTCTGAGCTGTCAGCACAGAGCCTGACATGGAGCTCGAACCCACGAACTGTGAGATCATGACCTGAGCTGAAGGAGGATGCTTAACTAACTGAGCCACCCAGGCACCACTCCTCCTCCTCCTCCTCCTCCCCCTCCCCCTTCTTCTTCTTCTTTTTGTAAGTTTATTTATTTATTCTGAGAGAAAAACGGTGCAAGAGATGGCAGGAGAGGGGCAAGGGAGAGAGAATCCCAAGCAGGCTCCACACTGTCAGTGCAGAACTGAATGCAAGGCTCAAACTCACAAACTATAAGATCATATCTGAGAGGATATCAAGAGTCAGACCCTTAACCAACTGAGTCAGCCAGGTGCCCCAAGCAATCTTACTTCTGAGTGTATATCCAAAAGAACTGAAAACAAGATCTGAAAGAGATATTTGCCCTCCCATGTTTACTGCAGAATTATTCACAATAGATAAGACGTGGAAGCAACCTAAATTTCCATCAACAGATGAATGGATTAAAAAAATGTGTATACATACATACACAGACACATAATATTTTATTCACCCTTTAAAAAGAAGGAAATCCAGGATGCCTGGGTGGTTGTCAATTGAGTGTCCGTCTTCGACTCAGGTCATGATCTCGTTGTTTGTGAGTTCGAGCCCTGCATGGGGCTCTCTGCTGTCAGCGCAGAGCCTGCTTTGGCTCCTCTGAACCCCCCTCTCTCTCTGTCCCTCCTCCACTCATGTTCTCTCCCTCTCTCTCAAAAATAAATAATTATTAAAAATAAAAAAAAAAAAAGGGAAGGAACTCCTGTCATATGCTATAACATGGATGATCCTTAAGGACATTATACTAAGTGAAATAAGCCAATTACAAAAAGACAAATATTACATGACTCCTCCTAAATGAGGTATCTAAAGTAATCAAACTCATAGAAAAAGAAAACAAAATGGTAGTTGCCAGAGATGGGGGGATAGGGAGAATGAAGAATTGTTCCAGGAGTACAGTGTTCCACTCATGCAAGAAGAAAAGTTCTAGGGATCTGCTGTCCAACTACATGTAAACACTTAAACATACTGTACATTTAAAAAAGAGGGTAGGGTGATGCCAGGTTCCATTTGAAATTTATTTGCAACCTGCTGGGCACAGAAGCCATTGTCTCCACAAACATTGGTGTGGTTGAACTGACAGTTAATGTGTTGTGACCTGGAATTCACCATTAAAAGGGTCACCCAAGCAAAGTCCTGGAGTTTATTTGGTTATTAATATGATTGTTGGCACATCCTATGCAATATATGTAAATTGAATTATGGTATTCATAAATTTAAAATTTATGAATAAAAGATAAAAATAAAGATGGGATTAAAGCTTGTGTATCATCCATTATCCTGTGTAATCAACAAACGATTTAATATTCTCTTGAAAAAAAATTAAGAGGGTAAATTGATGTATTTTTTTTTATCACAATAAGAAAGACCAAAAAAGGGGGGGGGAGGTCCCATTTGCCACCAGAATAAAAGATAAAAGCCACCTTGCTGAAGCGAAGTGATTCAAGGAGACAGTGGGAAGAAACAAACAGAAATGTATAGGAATGTGTAGGGGAGGGAAAGAGTAAAAGAGGTAAAAAGATTCCCACTTGTACCGTGTGATGCAGCAAAGGAAAAGGGCACAATGTTAACAAACTGCAATTCTCTTTCTATGACAAGGTCATGCTTTCAGCCTTTGATTCCTTTATGATCACAACTTTCTACTCCTGTTCTAACTTGATTTTAATTTCCTGGCAGGTGGCATCCAAGCAGCCTTTTTGCTTGAACCCACTCCTCTACCCGAAGTCCTCTGCTCACAGGGAGAGTGCAGCCATTGTCCAAGATTTCACATAGTCCGTCATCAAAGGAAGGTTGATTTCATACTGCATAACCTGACATAACAGAAAGCTGCTCATTAAAGTGTGACCCAACCAGCAAATAAGCTTGGCACCCCCACTTTCCCTCGTGGAAACAGAGGAGGAGTTTATTAATTGTTGCTATTAAAAAGTCAGGCAGCTTCTCAGGTGAGGGGGCTGTCAGCATGTCAACCCAAAGCCAGCAGGGGACCCCTGTGGGTGAATTAGGCAACTGGGTGGATAGAGGAGAGGATAGTGCAATGCCCAGTGCCTCTCCCTGGTGGAGCTGAGTGGTAGGGCACTCAGAAAACAACTGGCTACAGGGGCACCTGGCTGGTTCAGTTGGTAGAATCATCAGCCCCAATTTCGGCACGGAGCCTACTTTAAAAAACAACAAAAACACACTTGCCTACATAAAATCATCAACACAATCTGCTTGAGCTAATGCAGTGGTAATCAACACAAAATTGAAATTAAGTTAAGAAACAGCCCAGTGCAGGGGCGCCTGGGTAGCTCAGTTGGTTAAGCGTCCGACTGCAGCTCAGGTCATGATCTCGTGGTCCATGAGTTCGAGCCCCCCTCTGACAGCTCAGAGCCTACAGCCTGAAGCCTGCTTCAGATCCTGTGTCTCCCTCTCTCTCTGCCCGCCCCCCCCAACTCACACTCTGTCCGCAAGCGCTCTCTCTCTCTGTCTCTTAAAATAAATAAACATTAAAAAGGGTGATGGGCATTGAGGAGGGCACTTGTTAGGATGAGCACTGGGTATTGTATGAAAACCAATTTGACAATAAATTATATTAAAAAAAGAAAAGAAACAGTCCAGTGTAGATTAAGGCACAAATGAAGTTCCATGCCTTGACTAAACAGGCAATAACGACACAACTCCCACTGATAGTTATTATGTAGGAATACAAACCAGATCTTCTGTTTTGTTTTGGTTTTTTTCAATAGAATCCAGAAATGTGGACTTATGTGGAAAAAACTGAAAATTTTTTTAAACACTATAAAGGTCAAACAAACATACCTGAAAATTATTTTGTAATCTCTGGGTCAATATTACAGGCCAGCCAACTAAAGCCAAATCTGCTCACATGAACACATTGTCAGGAATGCTCCCAAAAGAAGTAACATGTACTGGATCCTCCCTTCCCCGTAAACATAGAAGAAATCCAAGAGGAGGAGGAGGAGGAGGAGAAGCTACCTACATGGCTCTTAAGAGCTGGGTCTGAGTAAAGCAAAATGCATTATGCAAACAGACCCCCAAACACCTGGTGTTACTGTCTTGGCAAAACCTCCAATGCGCCCATTGGAGCACTACTATGAACAGATACAGTAGAGAAGGGGATCTGCAGGGGGAAGAGTGAGTACATGGGAAATTGTTACTAGTGTTATCTGCAGCACACACGTAGATCCCACTGTAGTCCCTGTAACACTCCAACACTCTGAGCTGACAGAACCGATTACATCTTTTCAAGTTCTCAGTATGTACACAAAGCACACAGCCAGCTCTACACCATTCAGCCCCAGAGAGAGGGCCGATAGGGAATAATTTGGATGAGTCTTAACAGGTGCTAATTTGACGGGAGCAGTGGGAGAAGGGCTGCCAGTCTAGCATACTGCCTGGAGGGCCTAGAGGCCCACACCCTGCCCCCCACACCAGGGCAAACCTTCTCACGTGCAAACAATCCCCAAGACAGATAAAGAGCAGGGTTGGAAAACCTTGCTTCAGGGCAGATAGGAGAGGAAACTAGAAACTCTTCATGCACTTATGCCAGCTCTTAACCGTCAAAGAATCTTACCAAGAGCCAATACTTAGGACATCTAGTACAAAGCAGAGAGAAGTGAGAAGTGAGAAGAGAAGGGAGAGAACACCAGTGCAGAAGCCCCCTACCTACCTCTTTAGGGCCTTCATTATCAGAATGCCTTCTATTACTATGGCACCTGACTCTCTTCCAAATCACGTTTACTTAAAGCAGGGACTGGTAAACCACAGCCTGTCAGCCAAATCTGGCTGCCTGCCTGTTTTTATACAGCCCATGAGCTAAAAACGGTATTTATATTTTTAAGTAGCTGAAAAACATCAAAAGAAGACTATTTCGTGACACGTGAAAATTATATGAAAATTGCATTTGTGTCCAAAAATAAAATTTTATTGGAACAGAGCCACACTCATTCACTTACATGTTGTCTCTGGCTGCTTTCAAGCTACAATGGCAGAGTTCAATGTTTGCAACACAGACCGTATGGCCTACAAAGCCTAAAATATTTACTATCTTGCCCTTCACAGAAAAAGTTTGCCAACCCTTGATATAGAAGATATAACCAGGGATCATGCTCAGAATTCAAAGAGGCTCAAATATAGAGTGACCTAGTTGGGCAGGTGAGCAGCGAAGGTTAAAAAAATTAACACTGATACCTCTTCCACCCTATCCTCATCTTCGTGTTGCCCAAGAAAGAAATGGGCTTTCTAATTACCCCTGAAGACAAATAAGTCAAATACCTAGATGTTATTGCCTTATGATAGGGCAAGAGATGCCTGGTTTCTCCCAATTACTTAACAAGACCCAAAAGACTACATGGCCAAAAGCTAGTAAGTGAATGTAAAAGATGGAACCAAGGTTCTGTCTCCCTCATACAAGACTGCTGGAGAAGAAAAGTATATGAACACGTCCAGGTTGCAGATATTTAGAATAAAACAAAAGTCCTTTCCAACCTTGAGGAACAGGTTCCTGAATACCCAGTGGTAGGAGAATTTACTACTGAGAAACTTAACAACCTTTTGGGAGCAGAAACAAAAACAAAACAGCAAACCAGGATTGGGGGTCCCAATCTATGAAATTATATTCACTAAAATAAAATAGGAAACAGAAATATCTTAAGTTAGTAACAATGAATACCATACAGTTAATTTTCTTTTACCATTAACAATGTTCATACTTTTTGGCCCCAGCAATTGTACTTCTAAAAATTCATCCTCCTCTAGAAACACCCGCACAAGTACACAAAGATGATGCAGCACTGTCTGTGAAAGCAAAAACCAGAAACAATCCAGATTCTACAATAGGGCACTGGTTAAATTAACTGTAGTGCTGGATTACTATGCCACAGCCAAAAAGAATGCAAGAGATCTATATACACCAACATGGGGAAATGTCCACGACGTATTAAATGAAATATGTAAGTGGCAGAAGAGCAGATTTAGTATAACCCCATTTTTACAAATAAAGAAAAAATGGGGGCACCTGGGTGGCTCAGTCAGTTATGCGTCTGATTTCGGCTCAGGTCATGATCTCATGGTTTGTGGGTTCAAGCCCCGCGTCGGGCTCTGTGCTGACAGCTCAGAGCCTGGAGCCTGCTTCAGATTCTGTGTCTCCCTCTCTCTCTCTCTCTCTCTCTCTCTCTCTCTCTCTCTCTGTCCCTCCCTCATTAGCCCTCTGTATCTCTCTGTCTCTCAAAAATGAACAAAACATTTAAAAGAATTAAAAGAAAAAGAAAAAATGGGTTTTGATTTTCACAGAAAACAACTCTGGAGTTAACACATAAATTGTTAACTGATTAGCACCGCAGAGGACATTCTTTATCAGACATTTCTGTAATGTTTTAATTTTCACAAATGAATTTGTTTTAGAAGCAGAAAAAACAGACCTCAAAATGTCCACTGATTATCTCTTGCTCACTATAGCTTTTTGAAGCTCTCCCTTTCTTACAGTTTCAATAACATGCCATTACAGTTTGAGGCGGCAGGGTGGTGGATAGCAAGGCTTTGTTGCAGATAAGATGCCCGCTAAAGAGGCTTTACTTCTTTATTTGTTTAGCCACTCTTCCTCCAAACATTTAAGGCCTTTCTAATTCTGACATAAATTATTGACTTCCGCCTTCTGGTTTTCACCCGTCTCAAGACACAAATTACTCTAAAATGGTGTGGTATTACCTAACTTTGATTTACCCTCTTTAGCAGAGCCTCTTCAGTCTATTCCCAATCAGCAACCACAATGATCCTTTAAAAATATGAGATCATGCTACTCCACTTCCGATGGCTTTCCAAATCACTCAGAGTAAGAGGTGAAATCCCTTAAATGGCTTAGAAGGCCCTGCATAATCCGGTCCCCATTACCTCTCCAACTTCATCTTCTATCACACCATCCTTTGCTGTGCTCCAGCCAAGCTTCTCAGGGATTTTGCATTTGCCTCTCTTCTAGCTAGAATGCCCTTGGCCCTAATGTTTATAGAGTTTACTCCCTTACGTCCTTGAGGTCTCTGCTCCAATGTCACCTTCTCAGACTTCCTTTGATCCCCCATTTAACACTGCAAACTGCCATCCCGGCACCTCCTACATTTTATAATATTCTTCTCCAGGGGTGCCTGGGTGGCTCAGTCGGTTGACCGCCCAACGTGAGCTCAGGTCATGATCTCCTGGTTCGTGGGTTCGAGCCCCACATTGGGCTCTCTGCTGACAGCATGGAGCCTGCTTGGAATTCTCTCTGCCCTTCTCCCACTTATGTGCATGCACACACGTGTATACTCTCTCTCAAAAATAAACATTAAAAAGAAGAATTAAAAAATAAATAAAAATAAAATATTCTTCTCCATCAAACTTATCACCATCTGGCATACTAGCTAGCTATTTTATCTAATTTATTGTCTTTCTCCCATCACAATGAGAGATTTACTGCTGGTGCTTAAATAGTGTCTGGTACACAGCAGGTGCTTAGTAAACATTTGTTAACTGAATGAATGAATGAATCCATCAATCAATGTAATTATTTCACTAGCCCAATGCCCCAGGTTTAAGAGCATTGCTCATGCATGTGACAGCCCTTGCCATACTCCTCAGTTCCCTTCTATAAGGCCTGGGCTTACCTTCCCCTTCACCTCTCTTAAAACTAAGCTTTCTTGGGGTACCTGGGTGCCTCAGTCAGTTAAGCGTCTGACTTCAGCTCAGGTCATGATCTCACCGCTCATGAGTTCAAGCCCCATGCTGGGCTCTGTGCTGGCAGCCCAGAGCCTGGAGCCTGCTTCAGATTGTGTCTCCCTCCCTCCCTCCCTCCCTCTCTCTCTCTCCCTCTCTCTCTCTCTCTCTCCCTTCACTGCTTGTGCACGGTCTCTCTCTCTCAAAAATAAACTTAAAAAAAATTTTTTTTAGGGGTGCCTGGGTGGCTCAGTCAGTTAAGTGTCCGACTTCGGCTCAGGTCATGATCTCTCAGTTCATGAGTTCAAGCCCCGCATCAGGTTCTGTGCTGACAGCTCAGAGCCTGGAGCCTACTTCAGATTCTGCGTCTCCTCTCTCTCTGGCCCTTCCCCTCTTGAGCTCTGTCTCTCTCTCTGTCTCAAAAATAAAAAACATTTAAAAAAAATTTTAATACCTTTTTAATTTAAAAACTAAGCTTCTTATTCCACCATCAGTTTTGACTCCTTTTTGATTTCTCACTACCTGGTTCTCTCTTTTCCCAGAACAAGTCATGATTTGATCATATCACAAATTAATTTCTCTTGCTTGAGGATTCTTACCTACTTGTCCTCAAATGCCAAACTTGTGAATAAGAATTCAAAAGTTAGAAAAGATTTATTGTAACTTGAATACCAAAGACAATCATTCCACCAATTTTTTAGGGGCGTAATTAGAGGTAAATCAAAATTCTCTCTTAATATGGATTCTGTCCCCCACAAAAAAAGAACCTAAAATAATCTCAAAACTAAAAAATTCTGGTAATTTTAATGCTCAGACACCCCAAAAAAGAGAGCGTGCACCCACTTTCTCAAATTTGAAGCATCCTACTGTAAGCAGATTCAGTGGAAGCCTTCCACAGAAACAAAAGAAACATAAAGCACCAATGGGAAACAGAACCTTCACATTTCATTTGGCTTACTCACATCTTATGTGGAGCTTATCAAGACCAAGTATTCTATCACTGGGACTGCGGAGAGTTTTTTTGTTTTTGTTTTAGTAATCTCTACAACCAAATGAAGCTTGAACTCACAACCCCAAGCTCAAGAGTCACATGCTCTTCCAAGTGAGCCACAACCAGGTACCTCAGGACTGCGTGGTCTTTAAGGAGAAACAACGACAACACTGACGGGCAGAGGTACTGGCATCGACGAGAGGCCAAGCCAAAGACTAACAAAACGGTAGCAACTGGAAGCTGTATAACCAATATCTCTGGTGAACACAGAAGCAAAAATCTTGAACAAAACACTAGCAAACTGAATCCAACAATACATTAAAAAAATTATTCACAAGCAAGTGGGATTTGCTCCTGGGTTGCAATGGCGGCTCAGTATTTACAAATCAATCAATGTGATATGTCATATCAAAAACAGGAAGGAGAATCATACGATCATTTCAACCGAAGCAGAAAAAAAGTATTTGACAAAGTACAACATCCATTCATGATAAAAACCTTCAACAAAGTAGGTTTAGAAGGAACATACCTCAACATAATAAAGGCCATATATGAAAAACCCATAGCTAGAATCATCCTCAATGGGGAAAAACTGAGAGCCTTTCCCCTAAGGTTATGAACAAGACAGGGATGTCCACTCTCACCACTTTTATTCAGCATGGTATTGGAAGTCCTAGCCACAGCAATCAGATAACAAAAAATGAAAGGCATCCAAATAGGTAAAGAAAAAGCAAACTGTCACTATTTGCAGGCAACATGATACTATGTATAGAAAACCCAAAAGACTCCACCAAAAAACTGCTAGAACTGATAAACGAATTCAGTAAAGTCACAAGATACAAAATCAGTGTACAGAAATCTGTTACATTTCTATATACCAATAATGAAGCTTCAGAAAGGGAAATTAAGAAAACAATCCCATTTACAATTGCACCAAAAATAATAAAATGCCTAGGAATAAACCTAACCAAAGAGGTGAAAGACCTATACTCTGAAAACTATAAAACGGTGATGAAAGAAAGTGAAGATGACACAAAGAAATGGAAAGACATTCCATGCTCATGGATTGGAAAAACAAATACTGTTAAAATGTCTATACTGCCCAAAACAGTCTACACATATAATGGAATACCTATCAAAATACCAACAGCATTTTTCACAGAACCAGAACAAACAATCTTAAAATTTGTATGAAACCACAAAAGACCCACACAACTAAAACAATCTTGAAAAAGCAAAGCTGGAGGCATCACAATTCCAAGACTGGAAGTTATATTATAAAGATGTGGTAATCAAAACAGTATGGTACTGGCACAGAATCAGACACACAGATCAACAGAACAGAAAATCCAGAAATAAACCCACAATTATATGGTCAATTAACCTTCAACAAAGCAGGAAAGAATATCCAGTGGGAAAAAGATAGCTTCTTCAACAAATGGTATTGGGAAAACTGGAAAGCTACATGCAAAAGAATGAAACTGCATCACTTTCTTAACACAATACACATAAATAAATTCAAAATGGATTTAAGACCTAAATGTGAGACCTGAAACCATGAAAATTCTAGAAGAGAGCACAGGCAGTAATTTCTCTGACATGGGCCAGAACAACTTTTTTCTAGATAGGTCCCCTGAGGCAAAGGAAATAAAAGCAAAAATAAACTATCAGATTACATCAAAATAAAAAGCTTCTGCACAGGGAAGGAAGCAATCTACAAAACTAAAAGGCAACCTACGAAATAAGAGAAGATACTTGCAAACAACACATCAGAAAAAGGGTTAGCATCCAAAATCTATTAAAAAAAATTATAAAACTCAACACTCACAAATAATCCAATTTAAAAATGGACACAAGACACAAACAGATATTTCTCCAAAGAAGACACAGATGAGGGTGCCTGGATGGCTCAGTCAGTTGAGCATCTGACTTCTGGTTTCAGCTCAGGTCATGATCTCACAGTTTCTGGGACAGAGCCCTGCGTGGGGCTCCTTGATGACAGCTTGGCGCATGGTTGGGATTCTCTTTCCCGCTCTCTGCCCCTCCCCCGCTTGCTTGCATCTCCCTCCCCCCCATCAAAATAAATAAATAAATAAAAACTTAAAAAAAAGAAGACATACAGATGGCTAACAGGCACATGAAAAGATGCTCATCTTCAGGGAAATGCAAATCAACACTACAATGAGATATCACCTCATACCTGTCAGAAATGGCTAAAATCAATAACACAAAAAACAACAGGTGCTGGTGAGAATGTGGAAAAAAGGGAACACTTGTTCCTGCAATACTGCTACAGTCACTCTGGAAAACAGTATGGAGGATCCTCAAAAAATTAAAAATAGAACTACCCTACAATTCAGCAATCATGGTACTGATTATTTACCCAAAGAATACAAAAATACTAATTTGAAAAGACAGATGCACCCCTATGTTGGATGAATGGATAAAGAATATGTGGTATGTATACATTAGAATATTATTCAGCCATGAAAAAGAATAAAATCTTGCCGATTTCAACAACATGGATGAAGCAAGAATGTATAATGCTAAGTGAAATAAGTCAAAGACAAATACCATATGATTTCACTCCTATATGAAATTGAAGAAACAAAACAAATGAGCAAAGGGGGGAAAATACAGACAAATCAAGAAACAGACTCTTAACTATGGGTGGGGGGGGGAGGCTGGAGATGGGTCAAATAGGTAATGGGGATTAAGGAGTACACTTGTAATGAGCACCAGGCGATTAAAATAAAAACATAAAAACAAAACAAACAAACAAAAAAACGAGAAACTATATGATGCTGGTGCACTCGAGGAATATGCAAGCCCTGAGTCAGTGGGAGCCAATATGAAGGACAGCTGATCAGGTGCAATACGACTTATCAAAGGCTTCAGGACAAGCAATACACAAGTTAGAAACAGCATGACAAGGAGCACCTGGGTGGCTCAGTCAGTTAAGCGTCTGACTTTGGCTCAGGTCATGTCTCACGGTTCGCAAGTTTGAACCCCACTTTGGGCTTTCTGTCAGCACAGAGCCTGTTTTGGATCCTCTGTCTCCCTTTCTCTCTGCCACCCTTCCACTCTCTGTTTCTCTCTCTCCCCCCTACCTCAAAAATAAGCAGAAAGGGGAGGGAGGGAGGGAGGGAGGGAGGGAGGAAGGAAAGAAGGAAGGAAGGAAGGAAGGAAGGAAGGAAGGAAGGAAGGAAGGAAGGAAGGAAGGAAGGAAGGAAGGAAGGAAAGAAAGAAAGAAAGAAAGAAAGAAAGAAAGAAAGAAAGAAAGAAAGAAAGAAAGAAAGAAAGAAAGAAAGAAAAAGATGCCATAACAATGAAACATGAGAGGAACAAGTTCTAGGTCACCTGAGCTCAAGTTTTTGTAGGTGTCTTCCATGTACAACTCTAGGTAACACCACTTCATTTATTCAACAAGAAACTATTGAGCCAAGATGTAATATAATAATGGGTCTTTTTTTTTTTTTACTAAGAAAGCCAAAAACTGTATACTTCATACTGAATCATAGGGGATATAATTTCAATTCCATTTGTTGAATTCAACTACCATTTACTGAGAACCTACTATGTGCCAGGTAGTATTCTAGGGACTGTAGGAATATAGACATAATCACTGACTTCAGGGAGCTCAATGACAGAAAGGGAAACATTTTCTGTCACGGGTGCAATATTACAAGGAAGTATCTATATCTCGTACAAGCAACAAAGATAAAGTGATTATTTGGGGGCATTCAGGGAAGTTTTAGTAAAAGGAAAAAGTGACAGAGGTATGAGGTTTTGAATAATAAATTGAGTGTACTCCCATCCAAAGAAACTGAACATAATTTTATATATATGTATGTACATATATACATACACATATATATACACGTATATATGTACTTACGTATATATAAACTCTCTAGTCCCAGTAAGGTCAATGGCTCAGAAAAGCTACTAAAGATGGACCTCTCTCTCTATATTATGATGAAGCTTTAAAGACTGGTATTTTCCTAATTTCTAGGTCACCCTCTTGTGGATCCAGGACTAGCCTTGCAGATATATCCATTTATTTTCTTCTATCAATGATGTTTCTGCTGAGAGCTCCCTGGAAAATCCCCATGTGACTAAAGCTGAGGCATCACACAAGTTAGGTGGCCCATAAAGCCTCACCAAATTCCAAAGCAATTCCTTCACAAAAGTCTAAAAATACCCAAGAAATCAAATGAGGGCTTCTAACTCTAACCTTCAATGTTCTGGGCCAAATTTCCCCAATCTTCTTTGATAAGGGAAAAGTGCGGATCAAAAGACATCAGCTCTCAGAATACACTCAATCTTATTAAATACTTCAGACGAAAGGCCTTGTCACCTATCAGGATAAAGAATGCAGAAATAATTCAGTTGAGGAGGATTAGGTCAGATTTTGATCTCCCATTCGTTGGGATGATTATTTTTTTAAAGCAGGCTTCACACTCAGCACAGAGCCCAATACCGGGCTTGAACTCATGACCCTAAGACCTGAGCTGAAACCAAGAGTTGGGCACTTAACCAACTGAGCCACCCAGGAGCCCCCATCATTCGTTGGGATTTTTACAGTGCTTCTTTAACTGGGATGACTTCAAAAAAACTAATCAAGGGTACCTGGATGGCTCAGTCAGTTAAGCATCCAACTCTTGATTTCGGCTCAGGTCATGATCTCAAGGTTTGTGAGGTTGAGCCCCTGGATGGGTTCTGTGATGGCAGGGCAGAGCCTGCTTGGGATTCATTCATGCTCTCTCATTCTCTCTCATTCTCATTCTCTCTCTCTCTCTCTCTCTCTCTCTCTCTCTCGCCCCTTCTCCCGCGTACGTAAGCTCCTGTTCTCTCTCTCAAAATAAACAAACATTAAAAAAAAAAAACCCACAAACTAATCAATGCAGTTCTATGACAAATAACTAAAACACTGTTTCTCATGTATCCCGAGAAATACTGTGTTGATTACATTTCTACCTGGAGGCAATAATTACAAATGATCTATCAGACCTCCAATTTCTTACAGAGAGTTGACTGAAGAGCCCCCCCACCCCCACCCCCAGGCAATGATCTACATGAGCAACAGAGGTTCTGATGGAGAAAACTGATGTGAAAGCACTAATTTCAAGAGGAGAAAAGAGTGCCCTCTTTAGGACCTAGGGGTTTGAATCTACTTTTGCAATAAGCACCTCTTAAAAAGTCATTTTCCCTCTCTGCATCTAAGTTTTCTCATTAAAAACAAAACAACAAAAAAAAAATCTGGACTAAATAAACTCTAGGGTTTCTCCAGTTTTAAGATGCCATGTAAATACTTTTCTCTTTTTCCTAATACCAGCCTTTCAAACTCATAGGGACTCCTGCTGTAAGCTGCAGGGAGCCACAAAACCCTGATCTGCTAGATTCTGGGCTATGAGACCCAAAAAGTTTCTGGTGGTGAGGAAAGGGCCTGCCACTCAAGTTACAAGTTGTATGCTGGAGTCAGGACTACACAGACAGCTTGCCTTCTACTGCCCGCGGGCAAAAAGAGACTAACCATGAACTGGTTAATACAGCTCAGCAACATACAGCTATACTGAAATATACTCTTGTGCTTAATATTCTCGCTATTTGCAAACACTATGAATTAAATCAGCAGCACCGAGGATCAAAATATGCCTCTTTAGTCTATCTCCCACTACAAAGTCAAATGAATAAACCCTCTCCCTTCAAGTAGTCTAGGCACACAACAAGGACACCTTTCTTGCCAGCCAGCCTAGCCGAGCAGCAGCAACAGCCCAACAGTGACACCTGCTGGGGAAATAAAAGCAAGGGCTGGCTCATCAGCTAGAGAACATCCGGTTCCTTTTGAAGGTGGCAGAAGGGGCTAATTAGCACCTGTATGTATTAGTAATTTACACTACAAGGCAGCCACTCAAATCACGAGGAAGTGATGCCCCTTCTGTAAAGGGTGTGCACTTGGAACATTCTACAAATGTACCTCACTTTTGAGCAGGCTGTCAGCCTTCACAGTGCATTTCATCCTGGCTCATCTTAAGCGACTCCATAAATAACGTAACTACTGTATTTTACAATAACACCATGCATGATTTGCATATTTTAAAAGAAAAAATATACATGCACAATTGTTCACAGCAAGATGACAAGGGATTTCATTTACTACAACATACAATTTTATTTTTTTTTTAAATTTTTTTTTTAACGTTTATTTATTTTTGAGACAGAGAGAGACAGAGCATGAACGGGGAAGGGGCAGAGAGAGAGGGAGACACAGAATCGGAAGCAGGCTCCAGGCTCTGAGCCATCAGCCCAGAGCCCGTGGCAGGGCTCGAACTCACGGACCGCGAGATCATGACCTGAGCTGAAGTCGGACGCTTAACTGACTGAGCCACCCAGGCGCCCCTACAACATACAATTTTAAATGTTTGAACTTTTTAATTTAAAACACATAGATTCTGGGTTTTAAATGGTCTACTTTATCAAGAAGTTATTAACATTTTAGTCACATGTGACTATTTACATTTGACTAAAATTTAAAAATTTAAACATAGTTCCTCAGCTCACACTAGCCATATGTAACTAGTGCCTACCACACTGGACAGCACAGCTACAAAACGCTTCCATCACTGTAGAGAGTTCTATTGGATGGCATTTCTCTAGAGAAACATATTATTTTCAGATGCACTTATACAAAGAGGGCATATAAATGAATGAAAGCTGGCCAAGTGTTGATAATTTTTAAAGTCAGGTGATATGTATATGAAATTTATTATACTTTTCATTTTTATATGTTTGAAGATTATCATAATAAAAAGTTAAAGGAAAAGAAAAATGGTTCACCTAAAAATGAGGTATCACAGTAAGGAACATACCACAGACAACAGTTTAGAAAAATCTTTAGTCACACACACCAGAATGCAAATCCCCACTCAGCAAACTACTCATAGATCTTTAACAAGAAACTTGACTTCTCTGAGCCTTACTTATCTCAGCTGTAAGATGAGAAATTTAACACCTGCCTTGCACAGAGTTATGGTGGAAATTAGAGTTAATACAAAGACACAGCACCAGACACAGTACCTAATACACAGTGACCCTCAGTAATTGGTGTCTGTAATTATTATCAAACAGTAGAGTTTATTTTAAACCACTCAGGTATTTCTCCGAACAATAACACATGAAAAGGCACTGCTACAATTGAATGGACAAAGGATGACCAGAGGCCCGCTGGTACTGTGGAGACAGGCACTTGTAGTAACTTCAGTTACTTTTAGAGCAGTAACTGAAGACAGTCCTTTTACAGCTACCTTTCACAAACTTTTTGTATGCCTGCTCTACGTCAGGCACTGTGCTTGCTCCCTTCCCACCTCTCTTGACAAAGAGGAGTAACAGTCTCAGGCTTCTCTGAGCAAGGCAAAATATTCCAAAGCTGGGAATTTAGGAGATGTTAACTCAGAACTGGTGTCAATTATTTAAGCATAGTAACAACTTCTATTAGTCTATCTTTCATATCCAACCAAGTGTCCCTATCTTCCCCTTAGCAACTACCCCCTAGTAACCACCTACTATCTGGCATTCAACATGCTCTTTCCTGCCTTATAATCTGCTGGTCCCCTAAAGTAAAAAGGTCTTTCCCTTTCCAAATCCTAGTCATCTTTCAAGGCTTGGTTTTGTACAGCCTTCTTTGATGGTACTTCCCTTTCTCTGAAATGAGACTGCATTTAATCTGAATACCACACAATGAAGCATTTGGGTCATCTACATTTTTTATATAATTGTATGTAAATAAGTCTTGCCTCTATAATTAATACCCCCAGTGGGTAAAGACCAGGTATTATACTTCTTTTGTATTCCCTACAGTGCCTGGCACAGTGCTGGAAAAATTGTAACCATTCAACAAATACTTATTAACTGGGTAACTCTCTAAAGCATTCTCCCAAAATAACAAGTACATTATGTGCACAATCCATATTCCCACCCTTGTTAGAAGCTTATGTCAGAAATTTCAGTTGCTTCAACAGAGGATGTAATGCAAAGCAATATGCTGTTTGGATCCAACAGGCATATTCTGGGAGTTGGTGATTACGCTAGATGTGACCTTTACAGAATTACAGAAAGAAGTCCCTAATAAATCAAGATAGATGCTCACATAGCCATACATGGAACATGTGGTGGGCGGGTAACTACACCCACTCTGTTTCTTCCATGGAAGAGTTGCCTGGGATGCCGATCTGAGTATGGAGAGGCCTTCCTTCCGTGAATTATTCTTCTTCCCCACCTTGAGGTGAATGTCCATCTGGAAGATCTCCTCAAAGAATCTTAATTAAGCAACTAACTTGCTATCCAAAAAATATGTATCTCTAAAGCAGACTTTCCTCAACACATATATACACGTATTATTTTCTTTTTCCTTTGTCAAGTTGCAATGCTCCAGAAGGTGAACACAGTTGTCCAAAGAGACACAACTGAAAAAAAAAAAGCCAATACACTAATCTGTACCAAGCAGGTTCTCTTTTACTACCTATTTCTAAGCACTGTGGACCATTTTCTTTTTCCACAATAACCAGCGCTGCACATACAATCCTCCAAGAAGGTCAAAGAACAGGGCAGAGGAAGTCAATGGCTCCACCTCCATTTACATCCCTATCCTGATCTGCACTCTCCTTTAGGCTAAAGGTCTCATGAACTTAGCAGAGCCAAGTGACTTAGCTGCTAGGCCCCATCCTATCTCTGCCACCAGAGCAAGTTTTCCAGGAAGATGCAATGGACCTTAGGGAGACCAGAACCAGATGTATGGGTCCCAGACACTCCAGATCCAGCCACAACATCTACAGGACTGAAGGAAGAGACAGAAGGAGAAAAGTAAGGGATACAGGAGAAGACAAGAAAGCACCTGCTTACCTCCTGAGTGAATCTTCCTCGGAGCTCTCCTCAGGCATATCCTGATGTAAGGCCTCCTGTGTTACAGTTCCAGATCTGCTGGACTGGGTGTAAATTCTTTCCCAGTGGCCCGTCTCCTGGTTGAAGGCCACCCCCACAGTCCTCTCCTCCTGCGGACTAGCAGAGCTGCTCAACTCCAGCCTGCTGGAGCTGGGCGTTTGGCCCTCAGTCCGCTCAAGGGGTGGCAACTGGCTGCCACTTGACGGCATGCCCTCGAAGGTGCTGGGGACCTGCCAGGAGGAGCTGGCCTCACTAGAGGAGTAGTTGGGTGTGGTTCTTTCCCAGCGCAGGGTGTCGTTGTTGAAGGTCAGGAGATTGTGGCAGGCGCGGCAACGGTTCAGGTGGCCACGAGACAGGTTGGAGTTGTTCTCGCTGCTGTGTGGGGTGGGCTGGTGGGAGGGGCCTGGCCTCTCGGACTCAATGTTGTTATTGAGCATTTCCTGGGCCTGTTGGGTCTGGGGGGCTTCCCCGCTCAGGCTGTGGTCCAGCTCCTGAAGCCGGTCATACTCCAGAAAGAAGCGTCTCAGGTCACATTGAAGCTCATGGCGAATGCTGCCTGAGTTGTTTTGGCTGGAGCCATTTCCTCCATCTGACTCAGCTGCCAACCCTGAAGCTGGAAAACCCCTCCCTTCTGTGGCTGAAGTGTACACAGACGCCTGAGAGCCACCTTCTTGCTGTCTCAGCACAGACAGCAAACTCACCGAAGAGGCACTGGTCCTGGGCGGAGGCATGGATTCTGCCTCAGAGCGGGAGTTCAGACTGAGCACTGTCCGGGTCCACTCGGACCCTGTCAGCCCGGGAGCTATTTCTCGGTGATACCTAGAGGGGTGGCTGGACAAAGGGCCTCCCAAAGAGCGACGGGTGGGACCCAGACTGAGGTTACGGAGCGTGTTGCCGGCAGTGCTGCTCTGGACTGTACTGAAGGCAGACGGCCGGTTCAGGAGGCCCTGGTCCTGCTGCGTTGACGAGGCCTGCTCCGGGGGATGGAAGGGCTCGGTCTGTACAAAAGAAAAGGAAGGGGTAGTAGCCCTGGCAGAAGCAGGGGGAACACTGTCCTGGTGTGGCAAGAGGGAAGGAACTCGAGTGCCAGAGCAGCGGCTGCAAAGGCACAGGATCCCAAGGTGCTGGCAGCACTCAGCTGTGGGGTAACTGACCCGCTGTCGGAGCCTGATGTAAGCGGAAGTCCTGGGGCGCTCCGTGGAGGGCTGAGGGGGAGGCGGTGGGGGTGAGGGGGTAGCAGACTCTTGCACTGTGCTTTGCTCTCCCACCTGGATGCCAGAGGAGCGGGAGGACAGCATGTGCAGGAAATTGTGGAGGAGAGGCGTCCGGCGAACTGGCTGTGATTGCAGCAGGGCACGCTGACGGTAGTGGGATAACTCTGTTCCGTCTATGGGGATCTCTGGTTCGTCATCACCCTGCGATGTGGAGCAAGGCGGGGCAGGGGTAGAGCAAGGCGGTTAGGTAGAACCTCCAGGTAAATCAAGAAAGATTAACTGTTGATAACCATCCGCAAAAAACAACCTTCATAGATAGACAACAACTCTACCTCGGAAGCACTGAGGACTAACTGGCTTCAGATTCAGAATCATCATATGGTGTCACATTATTCATTTCCAATTAGCAACATTTCTGAATGAGTACAGCTGGCAAGCCAATTCTATTACAAAATGCATCTCTATGACGGAAGCAATGAGGGGAAGAAAATGTCAACCAGCCCAAGGCACATGAATGACAAGCTATCCAACACAGCCTGGTGACTCTAATGAGGCAATCACCTGGGGGTTTCAGAACTGACTCCCCTGTCAAGATTATGGCTATAACTCTGAGCACACAGTCTGAAACTAGCTTTGAATTTCAACTAGAAAAGAAGCACCTGGCCATGACAAATGACAAGTCCAAATAATCAGAACTGGAGCACTAGTTTAGAAAACAACCCACAGTTGAGATGCAGTTGGAACTGCTAACTTACCTGCTGATTAGAGGGGTTAACAATTGCCGTGAGTAAGTAGTGTCCAAGAGGGTCAAATCTCACCAGACTGAAAACACAGAAGAAGAAAAAGACACACATAGATGTTAATTGAGAAGAGGAAGCCTGTGTTCAAATTTATAGCAATCATTACTAATAACTGTGGGATTACCCAGGTATCCACTTCATGCTGGAAGCTTTCAAAACTTTCAAACAGATTAAAATAATAAAGTTCAATACTTCTTGTTACCTCCTCACATTTGCCAGAATAGGGGAATATGTATCACAAAACTAATTTCAAAAAGCACCTAGGCTCTCATCCCAAGAAGCAACTACATCAAGCACATACTGGCTCATATCTAAGAGCCTATCATCACAGTAAAACACAGGACACTCCCAAACTCTGCCACAGGGTTACTTCTTCTCATGCAGCAGCTCCACTGGCAAGGAGCAGGGGTTGTGTGACAGTGAACTGTCTCAGCATCAAGTGGCTGAGACCAGAAAGTTTTCTTATATCCAGCTACAATACCAAGAGGACCAAAGAAACCAATGCATCATCTGTATTTAATTCAGGCAATGTGTGTTTTGATCTTGGGGGCTAAATATCCACAGCAGATTTGATACATACTTACATCTCCATTTTCCAGTTTGATAAACACAGACAACTGGGGCTAGCAACTACCTACCAAGCTAACCTCTACCTGAACAACTTTCAGGTGTTCCTCCCCCACACACACAAAAAAGGGCTCTACCCCAAGTCCAGATAGCTTTGAACCTGAAAGACCTTCTAACAACCCTGGTCTACAGAGCCCAGAAGAGGAGGGCAATAAGGAACAGCTAAAATGAACTGTTGATCGGCCAGCAACTTAAAAAGTAGGAGGAGCCTTACAGATAACCCCCTGCTCTGAACAGGCGTAACAAACTGCTTCCTGAGGTGACAGCAAGTGTAAATGCTCTCTGCCATGTGAGTCCTATGCCAAACATCACTAGTGGGCAGAGCACTCACCGGACCCGTTCCATCTCGCTAGCTGTCTTCACCACAGCAAAGGGCTCCCGTCGACTCCAGTCCCAAAAGTGGATCTCATTGGCAGTGGCAATCAGCAGGAGCTGAGCCGTAGGGTGGAAAGCCAGGGAAGCAATGGCATTGTTGCTATCTGTGAACCAGCTTTCACTGCCACCCTATAAATGAACCAATCCCAAATAGTCTCCGGTTACAAACTAGCAGGAGATTAGGATGTCAATTTCAAAAAAAAAAAAAAAAAAAGGACCATTTAAGGTAAAATGACCACTTGTATAGCCTACTTTAAATATGTCCTCTGTAAAATGTAGAAAAATCAGTGATCTGGCAGTGTCACCAATTTATCAGAAAATTATTACTGTCAGCTCAGTTCTCCCAAGTCACCTATAATCCAAAGCAATGAGTATCCACACAATTCCTGTTTCTGAGGCCTGTGAAAACGCAAGCCTGGTGCGTGACATGGTAAGCAAAAAACCACTAGCAAGTCAAGAAGCATATTGCTTTGGTGATCATGATCAGAATATAATACAATCCTCGCTCTAAAACAAAAGGCATCTATCCCGAACACGTTTTAGAACCTCCTATACTATGTCACAATGGGCAGATGGAAAAACAGTTAAACAGGGTGTTCACCTTAGAATGGAGGAATATTATTCCTATTACTTAAGTGGGCAATGACTACCACTTACTCACATGTAGTCCTAAGAACCTAGCTAGTTTCTCCTCCAGTTAAGAACTCAATGGTAAACAACTCTCTGCATTTAGAGTATCAAAGAAATGGAAATACTTACATGCAAATCCCAAATCCTAACC